>NC_087081.1:4111745-4359245 GCF_026151205.1 Bolinopsis microptera | reverse complement strand
TGTGAAGGACCTGAAATCACCATTGCTACAGGAAAGAGCTTCAGCGGCAGCACATCAGTGATCTACGACAAGAGGACTCAGCTAGCGAGCAACCTGAGAGGCAAGATAAGCTCGTTCAAGGTTAACAGAGGTGACTGGTATATCTTCAGTGGGACCAGGTACGGGGGGAGTAAGATCCGACTGAACGAGGGGACCACCAGGACTGATGTTACAGATAGTCGGCAGTACCCTAAGATTAGTGGGCTAGGACGGGGCTCTTTCTACTCTATCAGACCAGTGGTTACTAACGTGATGTGCTACAATGAAAAAGGGTTGTATTACACAGGTAGGGTAGGCCCTGCCATCTCGAAGTGATAATAATAAATAAATGTTTCGCAGCTTGGCAATTGATCGGTGTAGTTGGTGTTGTACACAATGCACTGATAATAATATCACGTTGTATAATTATACAGGTACTACAGTTAAACATTTTTTCATTTGAATCTTTTAATTAAAGCTTGAAACAACTTATGGATCGAACCAACAATCTTCCTTGTACTCATTTCTCAGTTTCTTCACCGTCCGGGCAACAAACAATCATGTCTTAGATCCCACGTTATTACGAAATTTGGACGTTTAATTTCAGGTTACCGTTCCAAGACGCAGAAAGGAGTGGTTTGTCAGAACTGGAGATCTAGTTACCCTCACAGCAATATCAACACTTACTCTGATTTCAGGTTACCGTTCCAAGACGCAGAAAGGAGTGGTTTGTCAGAACTGGAGATCTAGTTACCCCCACAGCAATATCAACACTTACTCTGATTTCAGGTTACCGTTCCAAGACGCAGAAAGGAGTGGTTTGTCAGAACTGGAGATCTAGTTACCCCCACAGCAATATCAACACTTACTCTGATTTCAGGTTACCGTTCCAAGACGCAGAAAGGAGTGGTTTGTCAGAACTGGAGATCTAGTTACCCTCACAGCGATATCAACACTTACTCAGGAGAGGGCATTGGGAATCACAATTACTGTAGAAATCCTGATAACGACCCTAATGGACCTTGGTGTTACACTACTGACCGAAACAGGTTCAGTTTAACCCAGAGAACAGCTTAATTGGACCTTACTCCTACTAGACTTGATTAATTGAAAATTTGCTCCGATTGTCATAAAATAACAACATATTCGATCTCACTAGTAAGTTGGAACATTATAACTATGGTTACTAATTGTGTAACTATGGTAACTAACCTATAAAACACCTTTAACCAGGAAGTGGGACTATTGTGGAGTTCCTAAATGTAAATGGAACGTAGACTGCTATACGGAGAGAGGGGAGCTTTACCGGGGTGACAGGTAAGGGGGGGGGGGGTCACCCCCTTAACTTTCAGCTAATCTAATATAAGAAGTATATTGGGGGGGGGGGGGGGGGGGGGGTCACCCCCTTAACTTTCAGCTAATCTAATATAAGAAGTATATTGCGGTCATTGGTTAAAGGTGCCCATGTTTGACAAATCATATTTTTGAGATGTTTATTTTAAATTTGAAGAAATGTCTACTTAACTAAGCTTGTTATATTAAATTAATTCAGGACGAAGACGGCAGGTAACAGCTACAACTGTAACGACTGGTACAGCAACTGGCCCCACCCCCATGGTTATGATGATGATTCTAATATAAAGCGATACGGTGTTGGACACCACAGGTAAGTACTTTCTAATACATAATTACACAATTAGTTACTACTTTACTATAGTTACACAATCAGTTACCATAGTTACACAATTAGTTACCATAGTTACACAATTAGTTACTATAGTTACACAATTAGTTACCATAGTTACACAATTAGTTACCATAGTTACACAATTAGTTACCATAATTATACAATTAGTTACCATAGTTACACAATAAGTTACTTTAGTTACACAATAAGTTACTTTAGTTACACAATTAGTTACCATAGTTACACAATTAGTTACTATAGTTACACAATTAGTTACTATAGTTACACAATTAGTTACTATAGTTACACAATTAGTTACTATAGTTACACAATTAGTTACTATAGTTACACAATTAGTTACCAAAGTTACACAATTAGTTCCCATAGTTACACAATTAGTTACCATAGTTACACAATTAATTACTACCCCCATGTTTTGTAGTCAGCAACTATGTAACTTGAATAAACTGCGTGATCTTCCAAGTGTCAAGAAATATGAAAAATTCTTTAAACGTTTAAACTTTTAAACTACCTTACTCGGGAATATTATGACCGGGATAATTTGGCGGGGTTTGGGAAAGTCCGCGATATTTTTCCAGGTCATTAATTTTCCCAGTCATAAATTAACCCGCTATAATATTCCCGAGTAATGTATATAGAACTATTAATTTTTGATGTCAAAATTGTTTTCAGATTCTGTAGAAACCCCTCCCCTGGTGATGATAATCGTCCCTGGTGCTTCACCACCTACTTCTGGAAGAGATGGTCCTACTGTGATGTTTCTAAGTGTGAGTTCTCGAGCACCAGTTACTATACCAGAACTCACAACCCAAAGGGCGGATAGAATTTGGGACTTTTGATGGATTAAGTTGCAATGTTGTTGAAAAGGCAGAAACTATTTGTAAATTTGTTTGTTTTGATTATATTTTTAGGGAAAGCTTTTGTCACTGTCAGATACTATTGTATACTTGATGATTTTAAATTCTGATTTATAAAGTTTGCGAAAAAAAAAGTTATGTCGATTAATTATTTGAATGGTAAGTATAATACGCTACATTGGACGCTTGTACAATTTAGTTTAGATAAAAGTAATCTTACAAATTTGGCATACTTGACCAAACAATACCTCTATAACCTAACTTGAGAGCCTTAGGAGACACTTCCTCCATCTTGATACAGTAGTACTGACTTGTCTCATACTCGCTCTTTGTGTACCACATGCCTGGGAAGAAACAAAACGTGAAGAGAAACGTCTCTCGACGGTATCCACTGTTTCATCCAGTGGCGTAACGAAGGGCCCCACCGCCATCTTAAGGGGGCGCCAATTTTAGGGAGTGGCGCCAACAAGGGGAGAGGGCGCCACTGGGGGGGGGGGGGGGGGGGGGGGGGGGACAATGTGGAACAATTTAACTACGGTACTAGAAAAAACGTTACGCCACTACTTACATCATTGACTAATTTGAACAATTTGTATATCAGAACACAATTCTAACGAAAACAAGATATTACCATCGTAGCTAAGAGTCACGTAGGCTCTCCCATAGTTGTACTGGGGATCACTGTAAGCAGCCCAGTTGTAGTAGTCCATAGGGTTACCAGTAAACCAGTATGCAAACCCTGTGAAGACGAAACTAGAGTTCAAACCTTGAGTAAAAAAGTAGTGAACTACACTACGGCCACTAAAATAACCTTGAAATTGCGATAGAAATTACTTTTATAGTATTACTTAAATAGTATTTATACACTATAAGCTCGAACTTTTGAGGCCAGCCTTTTGCGGCTGTGGTCATTTAACTTTTTATAACAGTTTTTGGTCAAGGGAAAAAGAAACTAAAACTTGATTGCTACCATGAAGGACTCTTGCCATTAGACTTAATGATTTATTGATAGACTTTATTCTGAGTGAATGAATCTGGATTAAACCTTGACTGAATCCCATGCCTGCGAAGAAAAAAGAATTAAACCTACCATTAGACTGTTCAGCATTGAGCCAGGTCTCTATTAAAGTATTAACCTACCATTAGACTGTTCAGCATTGAGCCAGGTCTCTATTAACCTACCATTAGACTGTTCAGCATTGAGCCAGGTCTCTATTAAAGTATTAACCTACCATTAGACTGTTCAGCATTGAGCCAGGTCTCTATTAACCTACCATTAGACTGTTCAGCATTGAGCCAGGTCTCTATTAACCTACCATTAGACTGTTCAGCATTGAGCCAGGTCTCTATTAACCTACCATTAGACTGTTCAGCATTGAGCCAGGTCTCTATTAGAGTATTAACCTACCATTAGACTGTTCAGCATTGAGCCAGGTCTCTATTAGAGTATTAACCTACCATTAGACTGTTCAGCATTGAGCCAGGTCTCTATTAACCTACCATTAGACTGTTCAGCATTGAGCCAGGTCTCTATTAAAGTATTAACCTACCATTAGACTGTTCAGCATTGAGCCAGGTCTCTATTAACCTACCATTAGACTGTTCAGCATTGAGCCAGGTCTCTATTAAAGTATTAACCTACCATTAGACTGTTCAGCATTGAGCCAGGTCTCTATTAACCTACCATTAGACTGTTCAGCATTGAGCCAGGTCTCTATTAAAGTATTAACCTACCATTAGACTGTTCAGCATTGAGCCAGGTCTCTATTAACCTACCATTAGACTGTTCAGCATTGAGCCAGGTCTCTATTAAAGTATTAACCTACCATTAGACTGTTCAGCATTGAGCCAGGTCTCTATTAACCTACCATTAGACTGTTCAGCATTGAGCCAGGTCTCTATTAACCTACCATTAGACTGTCCAGCATTGAGCCAGGTCTCTATTAACCTACCATTAGACTGTTCAGCATTGAGCCAGGTCTCTATTAAAGTATTAACCTACCATTAGACTGTTCAGCATTGAGCCAGGTCTCTATTAACCTACCATTAGACTGTCCAGCATTGAGCCAGGTCTCTATTAAAGTATTAACCTACCATTAGACTGTTCAGCATTGAGCCAGGTCTCTATTAACCTACCATTAGACTGTTCAGCATTGAGCCAGGTCTCTATTAACCTACCATTAGACTGTTCAGCATTGAGCCAGGTCTCTATTAACCTACCATTAGACTGTCCAGCATTGAGCCAGGTCTCTATTAAAGTATTAACCTACCATTAGACTGTTCAGCATTGAGCCAGGTCTCTATTAACCTACCATTAGACTGTTCAGCATTGAGCCAGGTCTCTATTAAAGTATTAACCTACCATTAGACTGTTCAGCATTGAGCCAGGTCTCTATTAACCTACCATTAGACTGTTCAGCATTGAGCCAGGTCTCTATTAACCTACCATTAGACTGTTCAGCATTGAGCCAGGTCTCTATTAACCTACCATTAGACTGTTCAGCATTGAGCCAGGTCTCTATTAACCTACCATTAGACTGTTCAGCATTGAGCCAGGTCTCTATTAACCTACCATTAGACTGTTCAGCATTGAGCCAGGTCTCTATTAACCTACCATTAGACTGTTCAGCATTGAGCCAGGTCTCTATTAACCTACCATTAGACTGTTCAGCATTGAGCCAGGTCTCTATCTGGTGCTGTCTCAGATAATTTTGCAGGTAAGTGTTCAGCACCTCGTTCAGATCAGTTGGAAGTGTCATGCTCATTCCTCTGAAAATGTAGAATTAATGTTGAGTGATCTGTAATGAACTTATCTATTAACTCATTAACCAACTTATATTACAAAATATTGCACGAGCTAACTGTTAGATTCATTGTTAGCTTCAGAACAGAGTCTCTGAATAGAATTATTAAATATCCACCTTCACATATAATATTTGGAAATTACTTGTAACTAAAAATGCTGATTATTGCTTACTGGCAGTCATAGTACGCGTCTATCCAAGTGGACTTCTTCTCTGCCATGTATAAAGTTATCTTATACTGCTTCTCCAGGTTTTCTAAAAACATTAATATTATTACAACAAGAAGAGAAGATTCCGACTCAGAAAATAGGTTGTTTGGACAATAGTTTATGTCGGATCCTACCCTACGATTTTCTTGAAACTTTCCATAAACTCATAAAGTATGGTGGTTATAGGAACAAATAATCTGTGTAAGTTTGAGCGATTTTCTATCTGCCAAATTTGAGATATCACTTCAAACACAAGAAAATAGTGCTGTCACTATTTTGACAGATGTTGCTGTCGGACAGATGTCGTGTTACCGAAGAGAAGTATTAAAAATGGGCTGGGGCAGTTTTAGTTTAAACTAGCTTTAAAGCTACAATTCTGAATTCTTGAATTACCTGGCACGCTTGCCAGCACTGTGATTACCTGGGGTAACTGGCAGCTTGCCAGCACTGTGATTACCTGGGGTAACTGTCGTCTTCACCGTTTTATCTGTCTTCTCTGGAACAACCACTATTTTCTCTGAAACTGCTTCTACTTGCTCAGTTACGTTTAAGGTGATGTCAGTTTTCTCAGTGACAGCTAATTTTTCAGTGGCATCAGTTTTCTTTGTTACTTTTTTTACTGCTTCTTGACAATTATTTGCAAATTATAAATTATGAATAACAGTATTGTTTAAATAAAAATAACCAATAGCATATAAATATAAATATAAAGTTCAGGAATATGAAAGTTGAAGGGAATAATGTAATACCTGTGATAGGAAGAGTTTCTGTCATGGTTATAGTTTCTGTCATGGTTATAGTTTCTGTTAAAGTTGGAGGTAAGGTAACTCCAGATATAATCTCATATTCCTCTACTATTCTGTTCTCTAAATCGGCCATTTGTGGGGTTTCAGTGGACAGCTCGTTGGACTGAGTGTATGCAAACCTGTGGAGACGAAGTGGTCAACAATCATGTGGAGACAAAGTGGTCAACAATCATATGTGGAGACAAAGTGGTCAACAATCATGTGGAGACAGAGTGATCAACAATCATGAGGAGACAAAGTGGTCAACATAACCATGTGGAGACAAAGTGGTCAACAATTATGTGGAGACAAAGTGGTCAACAATCATGTGGAGACAAAGTGGTGAACAATCATGTGGAGACAGAGTGATCAACAATCATGTGGAGACAAAGAGGTCAACATAATCATGTGGAGACAAAGAGGTCAACAATTATGTGGAAAGAAAGTGGTCAACATAACCATGTGGAGACAAAGTAGTCAACATAATCATGTGGAGACAAAGAGGTCAACAATTATGTGGAGACAAAGTGGTCAACATTACCATGTGGAGATAAAGTGGTCAACATAATCATGTGGAGACAAAGTGGTCAACATAACCATGTGGAGACAAAGAGGTCAACAATTATGTGGTAACAAAGTGGTCAACATAACCATGTGGAGACAAAGTGGTCAACATAATCATGTGGAGACAAAGTGGTCAACATAATCATGTGGAGACAAAGAGGTCAACAATTATGAGGAGACAAAGTGGTCAACATAATCATGTGGAGATAAAGTGGTCAACATAATCATGTGGAGACAAAGTGGTCAACATAATCATGTGGAGACAAAGTGGTCAACAATCATGTGGAGACAGAGTGATCAACAATCATGTGGAGACAAAGAGGTCAACAATCATGTGGAGACAAAGAGGTCAACAATCATGTGGAGACAAAGTGGTCAACAATCATGTGGAGACAAAGTGGTCAACATTACCATGTGGAGATAAAGTGGTCAACAATCATGCTGGATCACGCAAAATTATAAATGGAAAGAAACTTTTTTTCAGAACTATTTCTAACTTATACTGTTAAAGTGTTAACTACTGTTTAAGCCTCAAAATAGCTCATCATTATCATCCCAAAACAGTAATAATCAACAGTTTTCAAAGCCCCTAGCTCAACACCACTAAGATTTCTACCCACCATATTTTATTATCTTCAGGGGACATCTCTTTTCCACAGTGCCTGTCGTAAGTAAGACACGTGAAGGAAGAGGACTGCACGCCATCGCACGTGCAGGAAGAACAGGTGAAGTCAAACTTATCCCAGTACTCGCAGAATATCTCCTCTGAAATACAAAGTGTAAATTGATGAACGATATGGAGGTAAAAACAATTTTCTTTTTTTTGTGATTGGGTGATCGTTTATTAGCTAAATATTATGCGTTCTTATTATTATTCCTTAAATAAATTCGTCGTAATATCACTTCGTTGAACAGACCAGCTGGTAGTGAAATATCTAAATGTTAATCTAATCTCGCTCAGTAACACTTATTACAGTGTTACTGACACTGTTACTAACACTTCTTACAGTTTTACTGAAACTTCTTACAATGTTACTGACACTGTTACTAACACTTCTTACAGTGTTACTGACACTGTTACTAACACTTCTTACAGTGTTACTGACACAGTTACTAACACTTCTTACAGTGTTACTGACACTGTTACTAACACTTCTTACAGTGTTACTGACACTGTTACTAACACTTCTTACAGTGTTACTGACACTGTTACTAACACTTCTTACAGTGTTACTGACACTGTTACTAACACTTCTTACAGTGTTACTGACACTGTTACTAACACTTCTTAAAGTGTTACGGACACTGTTACTAACACTTCTTACAGTGTTACTAACACTTCTTACCCTGCTGACACTCGGTGGTAGGACTACAGTTAATCTTGTTCCGTCCCCTGCACGTGCAGATATTGCAGCCCTCTCTAAACTGCTCTCCCAGGTCGTAAACACGTGCTTTTACCACGCACAATGCTTCCCCTGGAGGGAGTCATGGGTTTATGTTTTAGTATACCTTTATTTTCATGCTAACATATGTTCCTAAAATAATGTTGATTATAAAAAGGGGAGGGGTCTTATTAATACGTCGGAACAAGGAATTACTATGCAGTGCACGCCACGACTAGGAGAGTACGGAGTACCCCTTTACAAGTAAAAACAAATGAACCTTCAATTTCATTATCGTCCTCTAACATAGCTCCTCTGTAGAGAAGGCACTGTTCCGTAGTTAGTTCCCTGGTCGGGTCTATACTCTCTGTGATCAGCTCCCCTTCTTCTTTTACACACCAGCACGTCTGTTGTCCTGGTAACAAGTGATTATAGTGTCCGGGTAATATGAAGAAGGACAAAGAACTACAGTTGTTTAAGACGTCGGTTAAGGAGACAGTGCAAACAACGGTGGAGTCAGGGATTAAGAGCTACAGTGCAGCTGTACAACAGAACAGTGCAAGTGGTACGGTCTGCAACAGTAACATCCTGAAGAAGGTGATGAAGAGTGTGGCTGCAGAGGAGGACAGGAGCAAGAACCTGATTGTGTTTGGGTTGAAAGAAGAAGAGGGAGAACAGCTTCCAGCGCTAGTAACCGCAGTTCTGGAGGAGATTGGGGACAAACCTCACTTCGAAGCGACTAGAGTCGGCAGGAAGAGGCCAGGTAGTACGACTATCCGACCAGTAAAGATCACTGTCCCAAGCTCAACAGCGGTTCAACAGATTTTGATGAAAACAGGAAGACTGAGGCTAGTTGAGACCCACAAAAATGTATGGATCTGTCCAGATAGATCTAGCGAAGAACGAGCAACGAGGCCGAGGAAACATCTGGTTACCGACCTGAAGAAGAAGAGGGCTGAACAGACTCATCTCGACCACTATATCCGGTACGGGAAAGTCTGTAGCCGTGATAAGAAACCACCATGAAGCAATTCATGTCTCTCGGACACTGGTCAGTATTTGAATGAGTATTGTGTATCTTAATAGTTTAGGGACGTTATCTGTATTTGAGAGACAATTTTATAATTTATATACGAGCTATTTCTTGATTGTTTCACACTTCATATTTCATAATTTGTTTCACACTTCATATTTCATAATTTTATTACTAGGTGGAGGTGACGTTATTGAGACTTTGGGCGGCCATAAACCTCGTGTTTTAAAAGTTGTCCTCTGTACTTGTTTCACTGACCCACGCTTTATAGCATTTATACATTTCGGCCCATTTTATATGTTTGTTCGATTTGCTGTACATTTGTATATTTGCTATTTTGTAAAAGTTTCAAATCAAATCATGGGTCTGTTGTCCTGGTAACAAGAGATTATAGTGTCCTGGTAACAAGAGATTATAGTGTCCTGGTAACATGGGTCTGTTGTCCTGGTAACAAGAGATTATAGTGCCCTGGTAACATGGGACTGTTGTCCTGGTAACAAGAGATTATAGTGTCCTGGTAACATGGGTCTGTTGTCCTGGTAACAAGAGATTATAGTGCCCTGGTAACATGGGTCTGTTGTCCTGCTATCAAGAGATTATTGTGTCCTGGTAACATGGGACTGTTGTCCTGGTAACAAGAGATTATAGTGTCCTGGTAACATGGGTCTGTTGTCCTGGTAACAAGAGATTATAGTGCCCTGGTAACATGGGACTGTTGTCCTGGTAACAAGAGATTATAGTGTCCTGGTAACAAGAGATTATAGTGTCCTGGTAACATGGGTCTGTTGTCCTGGTAACAAGAGATTATGGTGTCCTGGTAACATGGGTCTGTGTCCTGGTTACAAGAGATTATAGTGTCCTGGTAATATGTGTCTGTTGTCCTGGTAACAAGAGATTATGGTGTCCTGGTAACATGTCCTGGTAACAAGATATTATAGTATAGTATAGTAGTAGTGTCAAGGTAGAGGAAGTGGGTTATATGTGACAGTAGAGTCCGGACCCCGTGACAGTAATGATTTGAGTCGAGATGAAAGTTTGAAAAAAGGTGATATCAGAAACTCTAGACAGTAAAGATGTGGTGAGGGAATAGTTGAACGCTTTTAGTCCTTTGGCAACCCACAAATTTGTAAGCTAAATCTCAGTTTTGATGATATTTACTGGAATCGATCCGTTTTGCTTCACAAATTCTTAAAGCTATGTGGTGCAGCGCTAACTGGCATCATGAAAATGAGTGCACTAGCTTAACAAAAATGAAATTATTGAAATGTTTGTACTAAGGGTGAAAGTACAAAGGGAAACTTTGCCGGCTCAATTTGATCATCCCATCATGAAAAGTAGTCGAGATTCAATTTGATCTTTGATTGATTGATATCGGTGAATATCAGTTTTCAGAAATGTTTCAGCAGCCGATGATTTGACGCTAACTAAAAGTCTTTCCGTTTTTACCCCCCCCCCCCCCCCCTCTTTCTGTTTTTACCCCCCTCTTTCTGTTTTTACCCCCCACCTCTTTCTGTTTTTACCCCCCCCTCTTTCTGTTTTTACCCCCCCCCCCTCTTTCTGTTTTTACCCCCCCCCCCCCCTCTTTCTGTTTTTACCCCCCCTCTTTCTGTTTTTACCGCCCCACCCCTTTCTGTTTTTACCCCCCCCTCTTCCTGTTTTTACCCCCCCTCTTTCTGTTTTTACCCCCCCCCCCCCTTCCTGTTTTTACCCCCCCCCTCTTTCTGTTATAAGATTAATAAGTCTGTATATATAAGCCCCCTCCCGGATTGTAGTACATACCCCTTAACGGGTTGTTTTAAATATAGTTGTACAAATTAACCACATGATTGCCTTGCTCGTACGTGGCGTACGTTACTACGTTACTACCTACTTAGGAAGTTCGATCCAATTAGAAGATCAACTTTACTTAATCTCTTAATGTTCGTATATATACTGATATAATATACTGATACAGACCATGACTATTTTACTCAACTACTTAAGTTACTAAGTCCGCTACAAACTAAGCACAACCAGACAGGAAAGTACCATGTTCCGAGTCCTGCTGTTCACCCTCACTTGTTTGGAACTCACCTCTACACAAGTGCTTCTCCCAGAGTGCTACGCTAACAGGAGGGTTTACTATCTTTATGATACCTTCTATGATGGTTGCGAAACTTGCACGTGTAGGGCAGAGGGTGAGTTTAGTAGGTTCTATTGAACTGTTACAATTAGCCTTGTGTCATTTTGTTTTCACCATAAACGTTTAGCTCCCGTTAATTAATTAGTTAATTAATTAGCTGCCGTTATATATCAATGCAGATGAATCTGCAGGATCACTTTCATTGCACAACAATATATAATATATATATATATATATTGTTGTGCAGCCACAACTGTCAGTAAAACAACGTCTTGACTTCAAATATCGGTAAAATATACCTTAGTACCTTTACAGTCATCCTCAATTAATGTATTTAATTGTAGTTGTGAAAGTAGTTTATACAATGTAAAACACACATTGTAATTAACAGGTCATATAGAGTGCACTGAAAACACCAAATGCTGTCTCTACGTCAAGAAGGGTGAAACAACCCCAGCCTTCCTCGGATATAACTTCCATAACGGGTGTGAGCGTTGCAGCTGCACGGAGAACGGAGAGGGGGAAGTTACCCATGATTGTGGAGATGGAACCGAAAGGAAATCCTGTAGGAACAGGTGTTCTTACGTTAACAAGGACAATATTACTGGGTTCGCAAAGAAGGAGGAATATGTGACAGCGTTTTTTGACGACGAGGAAGGAGGTTGCAATAAGTTTTGTGAATGCAAGAAGAAGGAGGGTAAAGGGGTGGAGCTTGTTTGCAGTGAGCGCTGTATTCTGTTTTAGTGAGGGGTGGAACGTGTTTGCAGTGAGCGCTGTATTCTGTTTTAGTGAGGGGTGGAACGTGTTTGCAGTGGGCGCTCTATTCTGTTTTAGTGAGGGGTGGAACTTGTTTGCAGTGAGCTCTGTATTCTGTTTTAACATGTTAGCTAGTGTGCTGTAGTTCACTGCTGTGACATTATTGTAAAAACATGAGTCTTATTTAGTTATAGTTATCGAGGAAGTTTAATGACCGCCGGGTAAAATATAAAATATAAGCAATAATACGGAGCATAGCTCATTTAATCAAATACACGCGGCACACACTCGACTCGCAAAGCAATGGTATCTCTTGATAGAAAAAATCATTTCGAAGGCCTTAAAACATTCATATTTTTATCCGTCCAACAATTTAGCAATCCAAATGATCACCAATTTAAAGATAATAATTACTACGATGTAACCATGGTTACAATATATAACCATGGTTACATACTACATAGTGTATACATGTGCACATACCACATTGCAGAGCAGTAAAGCTCCCGTCCTGACTGCAGGTAGGAATATACACGATCATCAGACCACTGTACTGCTTTCTTATCTGAGCTGCCTTTACTGCCATAAAACACAGCCCTTCTTCAGCTGAGGATCCTGGGATAGGCATTATTGTTTTCCATCCACCTTTTTCCAAAAAAGTAATGATGGTTAGAAGTGGTAGGTTTGCTTACATGTAAAGTTATCAATAATGATCGTGAATCCAGTAACAAAGTTTATTGATAATTTAAAACAGGCACTATCCGTCGCGGAGTCGAGTCCGCGGCGGAGCCGCCGGACTCCGGGCGGACTCCGAGCGGACTCCGGCGGAGCCGCCGGACTCCGAGCGGACTCCGGCGGTGCTCCGCCAAAATGTATTTACAGTGGACTCGAGTACATTTTGGCGGACTCCGAGCGGAGCCGAGCGGACTCCGAGCGGACTTTAAAGTCCGCCGCGGACTCCGAGCGGCTCCGCGGCGGCTCGGCGGAGTGTCCGCCACGGACTAAGCCACTAGGCGGACTCCGGTCCGCCGCGGACTCCGGCGGAGTGCTTGGCGGACTCCGCCGGACCTCTCCGCCAGACTTGAATCCGGCGGAGTCCGGCGGAGCTTGGCGGACTCCGCCAGCTCGGCGGACTCCGCTCGGAGTCCGCCGGACTCCAACAGAGTCCACTGACTTCCGACCTCCGTCTTCCGACCCTCGGCTAAATTTGTCACGTGACATACAACATAGCATTTTGCAATATTGTGGTCAGATGAAAAGGTCGCTAGTGATAAACCTTAACCATTACCCTCACAATGTCAATAGTGTACAACTCTAGTCCTAACTTTGACCCTATAATGTATAAACGTTGACCCTAACCCTCCACCAAACCGTCCGCAGCGAAATATCAATGTCATTGACTGGTCACGTGACCAAAACAATTTTTGTCATATTATCTCATATGGGGAAGCGTTTTTAGCAAGCAAAAATACGTCGACCATCACAGGACGACGCCAGCCAGCACTCTCTACGCTCTTCGAGCTCCGATCGTCCTGTGACGAAGTAAAGACGAAGCCTGAGGTCCTCAGGTAACATCGACCACCGATTGAAAATTCAAAGATTTTTTGACATAAAGGTCAAATGTAAAACTAAAATCTTGATGTTGATTGATTGACGACGTCAATTTTTGAGCACAGCGCGAGCGCATATTGCGGAAAAGGACCGCGTAGCTAGTCAAGATGTTGATAAATATTTGGCTTGTGGCGCGATGTGTTGCTCTAACTATAATAGCCCTCTCGCTTGCAGTAGCGCGCGACCGCCGGAGGCGGAAATGACCTGGTTAGCTAGGTAAACGCGATGTGCCTTGTAGGATGAAATCCTACTAGCTGACGCCATTCGCAGCTGTGCTGCTCGCTGTACGTCAGCGATCAAAAATTATACGCGTATCCCCCGTTAAGATGTGCCACTCGACGCGCCACACAATTTTTTTCGTTGCTCGTCGCACGTCGACGAACAACGAAGCTCGTTGCGACGCGCCGCGCAATGAGCTGCCAGGCTAGGACATCGTCCTGGTCCAGCAAATTTTGACGAGCGATTTTCTCCAAAAATTTAATGAGGGCGTCGACGTGCGACGAGCAACGAGAAAAATTGCGTGGCGCGTCGGGTGGCACATCTTAACGGGTGATACGCGTATAAATTTCGATCGCTGACGTACAGCGAACATCACAGCTGCGAGTGGCGTCAGCTAGTAGGATTTCATCCTACAATGCAAGGCACATCGCGTTCATTTAGCTAACCAGGTGCTTTCGCGCCGCTGCGGGCGCGCTTGTTCCACAAGTCATTTCCGGCGGTCGCGCGCTACTGCAAGCGAGAGGGCTATAGTTAGAGCAACACATCGCGCCACAAGCCAAATATTTATCAACATCTTGACTAGCTACGCGGTCATTTTCCGCATGCGCTCGCGCTGTGCTCAAAAATTGACGTAGTCAATCAATCAGCATCAAGATTTTAGTTTTACATTTGACCTTTATGTCAAAAAATCTTTGAATTTTCAATCGGTGGTCGATGTTACCTGAGGACCTCAGGCTTCGTCCTTACTTCGTCACAGGACGATCGGAGCTCGAAGAGCGTAGAGAGTGCTGGCTGGCGTCGTCCTGTGATGGTCGACGTATTTTTGCTTGCTGGGATCCGGCCAAATGACGCCACATGCAACGTGTAGGGTAAAACTAAAAACGCTTCCCAATATGAGATAATATGACAAAAATTGTTTTGGTCACGTGACCAGTCAATGACATTGATATTTCGCTGCGGACGGTTTGGTGGAGGGTTAGGGTCAACGTTTATACATTATAGGGTCAAAGTTAGGACTAGAGTTGTACACTATTGACATTGTGAGGGTAATGGTTAAAGTTTATCACTAGCGACCTTTTCATCTGACCACAATATTGCAAAATGCTATGTTGTATGTCACGTGACAAATTTAGCCGAGGGTCGGAAGACGGAGGTCGGAAGTCAGTGGACTCTGTTGGAGTCCGGCGGACTCCGAGCGGAGTCCGCCGAGCTGGCGGACTCCGCCAAGCTCCGCCGGACTCCGCCGGATTCAAGTCTGGCGGAGAGGTCCGGCGGAGTCCGCCAAGCACTCCGCCGGAGTCCGCGGCGGACCGGAGTCCGCCTAGTGGCTTAGTCCGCGGCGGACAATCCGCCGAGCCGCCGCTCGGAGTCCGCGGCGGACTTTAAAGTCCGCTCGGAGTCCGCTCGGCTCCGCTCGGAGTCCGCCAAAATGTACTCGAGTCCACTGTAAATACATTTTGGCGGAGCACCGCCGGAGTCCGCTCGGAGTCCGGCGGCTCCGCCGGAGTCCGCTCAGAGTCCGCTCGAAGTCCGGCGGCTCCGCCGCGGACTCGACTCCGCGACGGATAGTGCCTTAAAACAGGATAATTTGAGAAACAAAGTTGTTAACCTTCAAAAAAGTTTCATTTAAACACTAACTAACCGTACTCATCTGAAGCTTCATAGGTCATCATATCCTTGGTGGGTAATGTAGTTTGAACAGTTTCATACACAATAGTTGTGGGAGCTGAGGATGGTGATTAATTAGAACATTCATAACTTTTATAAAGGAGCAATGTAAACATACACTATAGTGGTGGGAGCTGAGGATGGTGATCAATTAGAACATTCATAACTTTTATAAAGGAGCAATGTAAACATACATAATAGTAGTGGGAGCTGAGGATTAATTAGAACATTCATAACGAATCAATTTATAAAGGAGCAATGATAATTTAATTACCATATCTTTTAAATTCCTAGTTGTTGACTAAATGTTGCATGGAAGAGGGATTTTAAAAACGTGATGAATATTGCTTTGCTAAACTGAGTGCTAATATAAATACAAAAACGGAAATCAGTGCTATATGGTCTGTATAAGATTGCAGGTTCTTTTGCAATAGTGAAAACGCGACAACTAGCGCTAGATGGCGACAACAAAAACGGAAATCAGTGCTATATAGTCTGTATGACTGTATAATATTGCGTATGTATACACGAGTTAATTGTTTGTGGATCGATAAAAGTTGTAAAATTTCTAAAATATATAAAACCCAGCTTACTTATCTAATACGTAAGGAACGAATAATAAATGTAAAGTTTTATAAAGGAGCAATGTAACTCGACAGTTATTTGTCGTCAGACGGTCAGAAGAGGAAGACAATTAAAAGTAATAAATAAACGTGCTGAGGGGATATTTGAACCCATGAATAGTGCTAAATTGTTGTTGGTAATATTAAAGCCTGCTTGTTTTTCTGCTGAAAGAATTTGTCGGTTACATGAGTAGTACCTCTAAGTCTAGAATTGTCTTTTCTTGCCGTATCTTCCACTTCAGAAATTTCTTCTGTAGTTGCTGATATATTTTCAGATATAGTGGGTTTAGGGATACCTTTGTTTTCGATTGTGTCAATGTATTCGACAGTTTTCATGGTAACAACAGTTTCCTCGGTAACTACATTTTCTTTTGCACTATCAATGTCTTCGGTTGCAGAGTCTTCTTCCTCAGCAAGTTCATTGATAGTTTCACCATAGTGTTTTGGTTCAGTGATTTTAGGTGTTGATACGTTTGGCGCTTTTTCAATGTATTCCATTTTTGCGATCTGTTCAGTTGTCACAATATTTTCAGTGTTAGCTACGCTGTTTGGATACGTAATCTTTATAGGAGGGGAAGATGAGGGCAGTGTAAGTTGAAAATCCCTCGAACCTTGGTATTCGCCAGATATCTTTGCGTATTCTCCCGTTAAAACATTCTTTTGTTTCTCTAAACCATTGAGCAATTATTTGAAAGAAATCATTAATCTTTCTCACTTAGAGAAACGCTTCATGCTTAATAAAACGTAAGGGAGTAGACGTCTGCCACGCCAACAATAAAAATTAAACTGTGCCTGACAGCTGCATTATTAGCTGCATCATTCCACGTCAGATGTGACGGGGGAGGAAAGCGAATAAAAGTAAAAAAGAAACACCGCATTTCTATTGGCATTTGGTCAGCACAGCCGCTATGTGATTATTGGCGCCTGGTGGTTTTAGCTTTTAATTTGTTTATATTTCATTTGGTCAACGCGCATGAATTTTCAACGATACGTCAATCTCTCATCAGGCAGGAAATATTACAATAAATTAAAAGCAAATATCTCCTTACCAGTGTAGTAGGTAGTAGTTTCCTGTTTTCCCACATCACTATTGTAACCAGGGTGAGCAGTAGCCTCTGGAGCTATCTCTACACACAGAGGTAGACCTAGTAGACAAGGTTCACGTCCACCAGGGCAACTGTCGTGCCATTTACCGTCCTCTTTTAGCAAGGTGTAAGTGCTGCGGGAGCAGTGGGTATTCGTTAATTACTTTACTAAGTACTTTAATAAAACAAAAGTTTTTAATTCTATTAATCGTTAGTTGGTACTATTTATTTGATTTTATTTATATTGTTACAAAATCTGGCCCTGGCCCTGGAATTTGGATACCAGCTTTTTTTTAAATTTCAAGTTATGAGCAAAATAAAACTTTGTTGCAGAGTCGATGTAACAAAAATAATTTGGTCGCGTTTTTGGGGCACCAGCTGTATTAAAATTATTTTAAAATCCTCTTTGGTTCATTAGCAGTCGCAAGCCATCCTAAGCTTAGAAATCCTAAGCTACATGCTAAAAACGAGCGTGATGACACAATTCTCATTTCCAATGAGTTTTGGCACTTATTTATTATTCCACTCAAATTGCACCAAAAACAACGTTTTCACCCAGCGGCGTAACATGAACTGTGGCTGCTAAGCGTGTGTTTGATTCAACATGGCCGAGCTCGTCTCTTCGCTCAATTCCATTTAGAATTCTCTAAACCACAAAGTTTAACATGTTTGGTGTGATCTAAAATATTGCCAAGCTCCAAAGTGTTGGTTTTGTGGTAATGACGGTTACCACGGCTACCAAAAGTTTTAATACAGACTACCTTCAGACTACCTTCATTACCATGGTTACCACAATTCAGACTACCTTTATCTGTATGGTCACGTTTAACTATGTCATCTAGTTTTCAAATCTTTTAATCTACTTTATAGCCCTAGTTCGTGTAACACAGTGTATATATTGGCTAAAAACCATCAAAACTGGCTAATAAACGGCTCACTATTCAAGTTACATTTACCTGTCCCTGCCAGTCAGATCGTAGTCAGGGGAGATCTGGTTGAATTGGAACTGGACCCCGTTCATCCACCAAAACCTTCCTCCAGCCCCTACCAGGGATAACCATAACGGCTGTTTCAGTTGCCTTGCAACCTTTGTCAACTTCGCGTTAAACTCTGCGATAATTGTTGAGATCAATAATCATTGAGATCGATATTGATCGAGATGTTCTGTTATAGTGTTACATAGCAACATTATAAAATAATATGTGAGTATGATCGAGATTTTAAATCGAGTTTTAAACGAAATCAATGAAACTGTACTTGTTAAAATCAATGATTCAAATACAGTTTAAGTGTTAGAATTATGCGTATTATGCTCGATTATCAGATGATAAAAACATAATCTCGTCCTCTATAATATAATGAATGGGAATATGATTTGATCGATACCAATTAACGATAGATAAGGCCGATATTAAATCTCGATTGATGCTTGATGATAGATAAGCAGATTACGATTGACGTGTCAAGTTTGACGCTGTGTTGCGGTGTAATGGCAAGCATATTCCATTCCACCCTCTTTATCTCCAGCATCACCCACTCTAGCTCTTAATCCCTGTCTTTATCAGACCTTTTTTAAACTCCACTTTTAAATCGTATACTCAAATTCTGCACTGAAGTTGGAAGGTCAATCCGCTGGAGGAGCACACAAAGTGCTGCTCACTCTCCAAGTGTGTTTCACTCTCTCTCGAAACAGACGATTTGTTTAACATGTAAACATGTGTTCGAGAGATGTGTTCATCACCGCCAGAATCATAATTACGTGTTTAATTGGTTGCCTGTCAAACAGGCCATCTGCTGTGCTTACTTATCAATATTTATTAATTATAACTAGGTCTGATCGTCATCTTCTTACAGCGTTCGATGTCTGTGTGAAGGTAAAATGGTGACATCCTCTGGATCAGGTAGCAGTAGTCCCATTACCTTAGTATTGCTTAGTATTGCTGTACACTACTACAAATTTATTATTTATCATATTATTGCAATCTATCTACAGTTTATTATGAATCTAGAAATTATTTCGAAACCTCGGTGAAAATACAATCGCACCTCCACCCGTTGTCTAAGCGGTCAATTGCTATTTCGTTACTAATTATTGATTACTTATTTATTATTTAGCTTAATACTTTAATGCATATTGTACGGTAACTTAAACCCACCCAGCAGTTGAAATATAATTTTACCTGGAGTCAGTATGACAGAAAGGGTTAACGTCTTCTTCTTGCAGTAATAATACGCTGACAGCCAATCAGTTGGCTTCTCCCCCACGTGCAGGATCATACCGTCCAGATAAACTGATAAGGGAGATGATAGTAGGTTCAAGTGGCTGAGGAGCAATCATTTAGACACAAATCGGAAGATCAAACCTAATAATAATAGGCTATGGGCTGCAATATTGCATAGGCCATTATAGCAATCGGAGGTTAACTAAAATTCATAAATAAAACTCACTCCTGGGTTTGTACTGCACATCCTCCTCCGTCTCCTCCTCATCTCTACTAGCTATCAGTCTCCTCGGCTCCTCCTCTTTCTCCTCTTTAATCGGCTGTCTCGTCACTCTCTTCATACAAGCAGCTCCCAAATCAGCAGTCCCTCGTGTTGTTCTCCAGCGGCCATCCGAAGACAGGACAGCATAAAACGAACTGGAACCAGTGAGAGGGTAACCTGAAATGTGGGAATTATAATCGGGTTCAATGTTTTGTCAAGTAAGATGGTCTTTCGTTCATGATTCTTTTTTAAATGGAGATATTTTAAAGTCTATGTGCTCTTTTTGCTGCAAACATAATCTCTACGAATAGACTGAATGAATAATCAATTAACGTTCTATCCAATTTTAAAATTAGAGCATTAGTCAACAGTAAGACTATAATAAACAAACCATGAGCCCAATCAGTGAAGGCGAGCTGAGTTCCACTAGCCCAGGAGTATTCTCTATCACTGCTGTACAGTAAGCCTAGCCATAGTCCCTTATCTCCAGCCAGCTTCTTAACCTGTGGAACGTGTGTGAGCAAGCTCAACATTCTGGAATAGGCTTCTTTTTTCTCGATGTTTTAGCAAAATTATTAGATGGGAGTTCAATTGCTACACGTTGCAAAAGGGTTGCAGCGTGTGTCAAGAGTTCATCTGTTTAAGATTCAGACAAGTGCACTGATTGTAACTTTGTAACACCACAAAGCATTTTCCATACAGGGGGGAGGTAAGTAATTATGTAAAGTGACGAACCTGCTCGGTCATGTATTTGAGGGGGAGGGGGAGGGGGAGGTAATTATTTAAAGTGACGAACCTGCTCGGTCATATATTTGAGGGGGAGGGGGAGGGGAAGGGGGAGGTAATTATTTAAAGTGACGAACCTGCTCGGTCATGTATTTGTCGTACACCTCCAGAAGTAGAGCACCACGTGACCTGCACATGTCGTAATTACTACGCCACGTGTTTACCACGTGTGTGCCGTACGTTGTTACCTCCCACACGTCCTCACTTTCTCGGATGGGAACTGAAACACAAGGATTTATTTTTAATGTTAATTCGTAACAAATGAAATGCAAATAATACCTTATATTTGTAGTTAAACAGAACTTATTAGAATTCAATTCCGATTTCCGATAGTTGTAAGCGAACTTCAAGGGCACGATCTGTAACAAATAGAATACAAAGAAATATGTCATGAATAATTAGGGATGACTAAAATATAAGAGAGAAGAAGTTATGTTTTAAATATGTTTTTACATATACTTACTGATAATCGTATCTGAATTAATTCGTTTTACTTTCATGCAGATGAGTAGAAGTGTGAAGAACTTTAGGTTCATCATTATAACCTCACTATGGTAACTAATAGTGTAACTATGGTAACTAGTAGTGTAACTATGGTAACTAGTAGTGTAACTATGGTAACTTGTAGTTTATCATAACCAGGCACTTAAAGGAAAGGGTTTGTTATAAAAGCAATTTAAGAACTACAATTGAAATAATGAATTACAGACTTTCCCCTAAAGCTCTAAGAGTAGAAAGGGAGTAAGACTTTCCTCTAAAGCTCTAAGAGTAGAGAGAGAGTCAAACTTTCCTCCAAAGCTCTAAGTAGAGAGGGAGTAAGACTTTCCTCTAAAGCTTTAAGTAGAAAGGGAGTAAGACGTTCCTCTAAAGCTCTAAGAGTAGAGAGGGAGTAAGACTTTCCTCTAAAGCTCTAAGAGTAGAGAGAGAGTCAGACTTTCCTCCAAAGCTCTAAGTAGAGAGGGAGTAAGACTTTCCTCTAAAGCTTTAAGTAGAAAGGGAGTAATACTTTCCTCTAAAGCTCTAAGTAGAGAGGGAGTAAGACTTTCCTCTAAAGCTCTAAGAGTAGAGGGAGAGTCAGACTTTCCTCCAAAGCTCTAAGTAGAGAGGGAGTAAGACTTTCCTCTAAAGCTCTAAGTAGAGAGGGAGTAAGACTTTCCTCTAAAGCTCTAAGTAGAGAGGGAGTAAGACTTTCCTCTAAAGCTCTAAGAGTAGAGAGAGAGTCAGACTTTCCTCCAAAGCTCTAAGTAGAGAGGGAGTAAGACTTTCCTCTAAAGCTTTAAGTAGAGAGGGAGTAAGACTTTCCTCTAAAGCTCTAAGAGTAGAGAGAGAGTCAGACTTTCCTCCAAAGCTCTAAGTAGAGAGGGAGTAAGATTTTCCTCTAAAGCTCTAAGAGTAGAGAGGGAGTAAGACTTTCTTCTAAAGCTCCAAGAGTAGAGAGGGAGTACGACTTTCCTCTAAAGCTCTAAGTAGAGAGGGAGTAAGACTTTCCTCTAAAGCTCTAAGTAGAGAGGGAGTAAGACTTTCCTCTAAAGCTCTAAGTAGAGAGGGAGTAAGACTTTCCTCTAAAGCTCCAAGAGTAGAGAGAGAGTACGACTTTCTTTTAAAGCTCTAAGAGTTGAGAGGGAGTAAGACTGTAACGATATAATGACTTAACTTATGTTAAAATTTTCATTTAGATTAAAATTTAAGTGAAGATCCGACGGATTTCCCTCAATTTTCATATTTCTAGTAATTGTGATAATGGGAAATATTTCCTTAATAATCTTCAATGACGTGCAAGAGAGCGAAATGACGCGCAAGAGAGCGAAATGGTTCGCCTAAAATTAACTCCCGATCAACCGGCCGAAATGTCCGACTGAACTATAACATAAACTATAAAATTACAAATTCTAGTTTAAGTTAAGTTAAATACCAAAGCTACAAATTTGTCCCACAAAAATTAACCTTCACTAATTTTAAATGATACCAAATATTCATAAGGACACACCAAATTAACAATTAGGAAAACAATAGAATTTACTCGCAGTTAAACTGAATTGGTTGGCCGTGACTTTACAAGCCCGAGCAAGGAAAAGCTCACGGCAGTTAACGAGGTTTTCCGGAATGCTAAAATATGTGCTAGCAGTAGCAGTTTTTGTTTGGCCAAGCGAAGGTGAAGGATGGTCTACTGGTAATGAGTTAAAGAAAGCGTCGTCATGTGTTACCATGGTTACAAAGAAAGCGTCGTTTAATCGGATTTGTGTCAAAGAAAACCTCCAAGTGACGTCAGAAAGGTTTAAGTGCAGATGTAGTAACTAGTAAAACATGGTTATTCAACTGTTTTCACACAAACGGTAAACTAATTAGTACAACGAGTTGAGCTGTTAGCTGTAGACGAACCTCATTTTGAGAACGGTTACGATTTATTTATGAAGGAGCAACCTTTCATTCTACCTTACATTCTACAGTTACGGATAGTCGAGAACGGGTTTAAGGCATATTATGACTTGGTGAAGACGGTTTAACTTTAAGTTTTAACAACGGAATGAAGGAAAGTTAACGCCGAGTAAAGAATGATAAGAGATCATGGATTAAGAATGAGCACTCCTTATGAAAATAGTTTTCGTATAATTCTGAAGCACCTTGCCCATTAAATTACTCTAATTCCTTTAATACGATTGATCTCGACCATTCACCTATAATAGACCTATAACACCTTCGCCGGTTTTTAATATTTATGATTATTAAGGTCACTGACTGCTTCTTCAAAATAGCACCTTTCCCAGCAGCCCTTTTATCAATAAGTAAGTAACCTAACGGTTTGATAAATTCCTGGACTATTCCTGACAGAGTGCTGCATGCCAGTCACAATTCACATTCCAAATGCTTGCGGAGTGTTTATTCACATTCCAACTTAGCGCCCACGTGATAATCACACTGATGATTGATTCACTTTCCTAACCTTCATTAGAAAGGCATGACCTTCACAGAATATCATTCTCTACACAACTTTCAAGCAGCAGCACCAAATGTACGGATGAGCGCCCACGTGTGACTTAGTCAGACCAATGAGAACAAGTCTTTACAGACACGTGACAACCACATGACAACCACGTGACTACCACTTGACAACGAGATGCAGACAAATTGTTCATGTACCGAGGTGGTCAACTGGGTTAGGATTCTGTCGAAAACTGTAGTGGCCAAAAAGAGCTGTACGTGGCAATTCAGGATATATTAAATAAACATGTCACCTGTAATGCTCACATCTGCTCTAGGTCTATGTTCTACTTCCACCTCTTTAGGATATCACCTGACTTTTACTTTTCATACTGTTATCTTTGATTGTTATTAATATTGTGGCATCTTATATAATCGCTGTTTGGTCTTCCGTTTCTTGCATTATAATACTGTTGGCGAATATTTTGGTCAATCTAGTCGCGCATGGGAGCTAAAGTTAACTGACTGTTTAGGCGACGGATATGTTATCGTTTTGTTTTTTCCCACGATTGTTTTGAAAATTAGCCAAAGTCGACTGATTCAGTGCCAAAACTTGCATGGTGGACCTGTCAGCTGACCAGTTTCAGATCAATAAACAATTCATAATGTTTTTATTCTGTGCATGCTTTTCTTTTTTTGGCTTTTTAATCGTACAGGAAGTGCAAATATGTTCAAACTTCAATATCGTTGCTTAGTGCTCTAGATAGATAGATAACGTTAAGAGAACACGTTAAGAGAACACTTCTCGATTCCAAAATTTAAACCTCCATCAAAAATGTAGACCATCGTCCAAACAACCATGAAGGATTTGGAGTCTAAATAAGCAATTTCAGAATCCTGGGGAAGCAGTAAGGAAATGAGCATGCACGAATCAACTTCAACTTTGTTGACTTTAGAAGAGCTAGTTCAATTACTAATAACTTGATAACTTGATAACTTGATAGCTAATAGTAATAAGCAACTTTAATATGACCAGTCTTTTTATTTTTATTAAATACGTTTAATCATCAACCAGACAGGAATTGATTCCAGAAAAGGACCGTCCCAACTAAAAATGACGCAGCACGCCTCAACCTACGCCCCAAATCCCCACGTGACTAAACGTAGCGCCCACGTGACTACACGTATCGCCCACGTGACAAATAGTTAGCATATTTGACTTAACGTCACTTCAACAAGCATCATAATATGTTGAAATATAAATATATGATAGCAGATGTATAGTCCGCCTAGACGACTAGCTCTTGTCGGGACTGGTGTAAAACAAGTCGCCAGTTTTACTACTATTAATCCTCTCTGTTTATCAGTATTTAGTGCGACGTTAGCCAGTTGTTATAGTGTTAGATTAATTGTTGGGTTTTGGTTTATAGTTTAATATCCGTCACGCGTGGATGATCACATTTGATATCCGATCAGCTCATTTCATCACAGAGCTGTTTTTGCAAGAGTTTTAATATGTACGATGATGCGTCACGTTTTGGCAGAATTCCAGGCTTTTTAACTCATGTTCATTTGTTTTAGTTACAGATGAAGCAGAATGTCGATGTTTACTACTCTCTTCATAGCAACCGCGTACCTTAGTCTCCGACTCGTTGTTGGTGAGTAATTTACTTTGTTGTTGAGAATTTGCTACCAATATTTATATCGGATAAAAATGTATCGTATTGAGGGCACAATGGCGTTTTTTTGGTGCTGAAACACAAATATAAATCATATCTAGTTTTGAAAACTTGATAGAATTTTTATTTGTAGAGGTCGGAGTTTTCATAAGTTGTTTAATTGTCCTTTCAACTTATAGTTGAAGAATTGAGCCACTCTTCCAATCCACCGATGAAAGCAAATAGTAATACAAACTTCCCATTCGAACAGTACTCCGATTAAACCCCTTTCATCACTTAATTTGAGATCGCCACTTCACAGGTATCCGACTGTCAGAGTATCCTCCAGAGTTTCTGATCCTCCCCCAAGACAGTGAACTTACTCTCACCTGCCGAGTAGAGGCCTCTTCTACAAACCCCTCCACCGCCCCAGACGCCTCCTCCACCTTCCAAGACTCCACAGCTACAAATCTATCAGAGTTAGATCTTGGTTCCGTTGGTATTCAGTGGTTTTATCAGCAGACTGCAGACGGTCAGGAGTGGTTTCTATTTGAGGTTTGGGTTCTTTTAATTTTCCATCCACTTTTTGTAAAAAAAGTAAAAGTGGGTTCATCTCAATTGATTTTTAACCTTATTTAGATTTTCTAAAATAAAGAAAGCACATCAGCCCAATCACAGCCCAAAACATAGCAATTCTATAATTATAATAAAATAATTAGTTTCTAATCGTTATAGACCCGCGTCTTTGCTATCCCTTGCCTTTAATCATTTGAGCATTTGCTTTAGGCCCATTACATGATCGCACGATTTCCGGCCTCTAGTGCATTTGGCTTTTTTTCAACCTTTATAAGTTTATATAACTATATTCTTTCAATATAGAAACAGAAATTTGGCGCCGATAATGATTCTTGTTCAGTTGCTGTATATCAAATATCATTATATCCTTTGCTATAATCTTCATTTCAAGTAGATAATTGCATGATTTGATTTGAAACTTTTACAAAATAGCAAATATACAAATGTACAGCAAGTCGAACAAACATATAAAATGGGCCGAAATGTATAAATGCTATAAAGCGTGGGTCAGTGAAACAAGTACAGAGGACAACTTTCAAAACAGGAGTTTTATGGCCGCCCAAAGTCTCAATAACATCACCTCCACCTAGTAATAAAATTATGAAATATGAAAAGTGTGAAACAATCAAATAATAAAATATTCAAAATATATAGTTGTCTCTTAAATACAGATAACGTCTGAAAATTCTTAAAATAATCATCACTCCTTCATATACTGATCAGTGTCCGAGAGTGTAACTCATGATGACTTCTTATCACGGCTACATACCTTCCCGTACCGGATGTAGTGGTCGAGATGAGTCTGTTACGCCCTCTTCTTCTTCAGGTCAGTGACCAGATGCTTCCTTGTTGCTCGTTCTTCGCTGGATCTGTCTGGACATATCCATACATCTTTGTGCGTCTCCCTCAGTCTCCCTGTTTTCATCAGAATCTGATGAACCGCTGTTGAGCTTGGGACGGTGATCTTGACTGGTCGGATAGCCGTACTACCTGCAGCCTCTTCCAACCGACTCTAGTCGCTTCGAAGTGAGGTTTCTCCCCGATCTCCTCCAAAACTGCGGTAACTAGCGCTGGAAGCTGTTCTTCCTCCTCTTCTTTCAGCCCAAACACGATCAGGTTCTTGCTCCTGTCCTCCTCTGCAGCCACACTCTTCATCACCTTCTTCAGGATTTTACTGTTACAGACCGTACCACTTGCACTGTTCTGTTGAACAGCTGCACTATAGTTCTGAATCCCTGACTCCACCGTTGTTTGGACTGTCTCCTCAACAGAAGTCTTAAGCAACTGTAGTTGTTCGTCCTTCTGCATTAGCAGCTGGCCCTGCAGTCTGATCACCTTTTCTTTGTCTGCTAGTGCTTCCGTCTTGAAGCACTCGATGATCTCCTTCAAGAGATACATCTGACTACTCTGCCGACGAACAAGGTCCACTGCATCCACAATCCAGCTAGACAGAGTCTGTTTATCCTTAGTTTTGATCTTTTCACGACTTTCGTAGTCAATTTCATTTTCACGGTAGTCCATATGCAGGTCTTTTTCTAACTGATCGGACCAGCGTGCAACACAGCCTTCCACATCTTCCTGTTGATCATAGTTGAACTCCTTAATCAACTCCTGGGATCGGGTCAAAGTTGGGTCATCCCCCATAGTGTACTTGTATAGTAATGTACAAGTACACACGCAAAGGTAAACTACGCGGTAACAGCAAACTGAACTTATTGCAAATTTACAAAAGATAAGAGAGCTCGATATTTGCAACACAAGCTACACTGATTACACATCCCACATAGTAAACCAATATCATCAAGTATGTAAACCCAAGTATATAAAACTTTTATTAAAAGTCCCGACTTTTATTAAAAGTCGGGACTGAACCCTGACCATGATGACCAAACTGAACCCATTGCTAACCATACTTCTGCTAAGTTCTTAAGTTACTTCTCAATTCTACACGATCAATTAGCATGCTATTACAAACAGAAGGACCCACAATAGCCAGAGATCACAGAGGAGATTAAACGTTTCTGTCAAACTTTAACTGTATTAGCTTATTAGTAGATTGTTATGGTTGATTCTGCACACAGACTCACGTGTCTAGTTTTTTATTTTCCGCGTGTCAATTTTAAAATTCTTCATGAAGAATTTTAAACGGGCGAAATCGTTTTATTATTACAGTACAATTGTATATCATGTATTCAGACTTTCGCAGAAAAGACTGATAACTATAAGCACATACAACAGTAGATATAGCACATACATACAACAATTATTTATTGGTATTTATTTGTATAAAAGTGATCATCCATATTCCATATGTGTTATAACCAAGTCATGAGTTAACCTATTTAATTAATGCTTTTCAAACAAGTTACAACGAATTCTTCATGTAGTGCATCCTGGGTAGGACAGGATATGCCCGTTTAAGATATTTCCATCACGTTTATACATAATTCTCTATAAATCTAATATATTTGTAGTGTTGTAATTAGTTTAATGTTACAGTCGGAGGTACTGGAGTACTCGAGCGTACAGACGTCATACGAGGGATTCTACTTCTGCAAAGCTGTTTTAAACGACGAGGAGTTAGTGAGAAGCAATGTCACTCGGCTTAAGATTGCATGTAAGTAACATACTATCAGAATTACTAGTTACCATAGTTACACTACTAGTTACCACAGTAAGTAATATACTATCAGAATTGATGCGTATCATGTCAAAATCTAGGTCATAGGATCCAAACGCTGATTGTAAATCACACAAGAGCCGGAGCCTGAGAACCTCAGCTATATTTCACAAGTCTCCATCATAGTACCACTCTCATCATAGTACCACTCTCATCATAGTACCACTCTCATCATAGTACCACTCTCATCATAGTACCACTCTCATCATAGTACCACTCTCATCATAGTACCACTCTCATCATAGTACCACTCTCATCATAGTACCACTCTCATCATAGTACCACTCTCATCATAGTACCACTCTCATCATAGTACCACTCTCATCATAGTACCACTCTCATCATAGTACCACTCTCATTATAGTACCACTCTCATTATAGTACCACTCTCATTATAGTACCACTCTCATCATAGTACCACTCTCATCATAGTACCACTCTCATCATAGTACCACTCTCATCATAGTACCACTCTCATCATAGTACCACTCTCATCATAGTACCACTCTCATCATAGTACCACTCTCATCATAGTACCACTCTCATCATAGTACCACTCTCATCATAGTACCACTCTCATCATAGTACCACTTTCATCATAGTACCACTCTCATCATAGTACCACTCTCATCATAGTACCACTCTCATCATAGTACCACTCTCATCATAGTACCACTCTCATTATAGTACCACTCTCATTATAGTACCACTCTCATTATAGTACCACTCTCATCATAGTACCACTCTCATCATAGTTCCTCCTTCTAGTTCTCCTTGAAGCCTCCACTCACCCCCTCCCTCAGTTCACTTGACACTAACCATCATCTTCACATAGATAACTCTGGCAACCTTCTTCAGGATTGCCACACCCCAGAGGCAGGCAGAGCCTCATGTTATTCTTTCGTGGGCTATCTTATCGATCCAGCCTCTCTTAAAAAAATAAAAAGGTCCACCTTAGGTATCATAACACCCTCCTGTCACTCAGCATTGCCCACTGTAAAGTAGAAATGTTTAAGATCATAAAAAAAACTGACCCTGTCTCACTAACATCAACCAATATATATATGATTAAAGGAATGTAAAATAAAACTTATTTCGTCATTGATTGATCTCTACCCCAGATCTAAAGGATCGGTTTCTGAAAGTACCAGGACAAGTGTACACTGTGGAGGGCAGCACTGTAGAGTTTGAGTGCACACCTCCTGCTAGCTACCCACCTGCCAATGTTACCTGGCATAAGGACACCAAACCTGTGAGTGTGTATTATTTGGTTGGGATATTAAAGTGGTGTCTGATAGTATAAAGGTATACAGCTGTATACAGTATAAGTTTTGAGGCAATTCCCACTGTTCACTCAATTTTTCCCCCTACTCTTGCCGAATGCAAAAAGATCGTAGGAAATAAGTAATCGGGTTTAACCACGGGCGTCTAACCTAATTTTCTCTTTCAGATATCAAACTCCCGATCGTACATGGGATCAAACTATACGCTAGTAATAGTAGGTACGTTAACAATAACTTATCAAAAACAATTAGATAATTATCATATTGAATTGTTTTTGATTAATGATTTAGTTTTGGCTGTGATAAATGCCAAATATTTCACCTTTTTGCTGAATCTTTTTCACTGACTAACAGACATGACCTTCCCAGGAACACTGCCTGAAGATAGCGGTAATTACCAGTGTATTGCTGACAACTCTATCACAAATGAAACAAGGACTAGTCTAGAGGGAGAACTTTATGTTACACAAAGGATTGACAGTGAGTTTTCAATACTTAATGTGATATGGCAAACATTTTACTCCTGTTCACATTTTTAAAGAATAAGATATTGTACATCCCAACTTTTAATTCCGACAAAATAAGTAAATAACGTATTTCTTCAGGTGACGTTGACGATGACTCAGAGAAGCCTTCGCCCTCAATAGCTTCATATTATACAACAGTAAAAGAGGGAGAATCGGCTAGTTTACTTTGTGCCTTCCAAGGGGTCCCTTATCCCACCTACAGGTTAGAGAGTTTATAAACTCTACATAGTTTACTTTGTGCCTTCCAAGGGGTCCCTTATCCCACCTACAGGTTAGAGAGTTTATAAACTCTACATAGTTTACTTTGTGCCTTCCAAGGGGTCCCTTATCCCACCTACAGGTTAGAGACAGTTTATAAACTCTACATAGTTTCTATATGGACACGTTCATTTGAGTTTGAGGATATTGGTAAACAAAAATGATAGCGTTTTCGACGATAGTGGCTTAATTTTGACATCTATTAACCTAGCACGTTCAGAAGTTCTGAACATTAGCCACGTAACCCATACTCCCATATGCACTGCTCAGAAAGAAAATCTATTGTTGTTAGGCACTATAATGGTTCAAATGTCACATTTTGTGTGACTTAGTTAACTGCAGTTGTCTAATTATCATTTCTTGGTCTGAAATATAGTAGATTAGGTCAATCTAACAATTATGATACAACATTGGTTAAAGGGCACGGATTGAACGGTTACAAGGCAATATTTGGGTAACTTTGTCACACTCAGAATACAATACCTCTATTCTACTGTGAGGTGTCCTCAAAAACCTTTTAACTCATTATTCTATTATTTGATGGTTGATCTACCAATCATAGCCCTAAAATATGTTGTTTTGAATAGTTAGCTAATACAGGCACTTGGTTATTTGGAAATGAGGTTAATTCTGTCACAATATATGGAATTTTAAATTTTGGGCGTATTATTTATATCTGATTTTGGTTTGAAAGGCTGGAAAACTTTACATGATGACAATGTAGTTGATGCAAGTTAAGATCAGTTGATGTTAACATTGTCACAAAAAATGATACGAAATCGTAAATAGGTTAAAAACAATGATTATAGAATAAAATAGTCTCTTATAATAACTCTTATAATAACTGATGTGACAAAGTAAACATGTCTTGCCCCTATTTTGAAGATCTATATATTCTATGACTCTATTAGAATTCAACATTCTTTCAGAAAAAAATCGGTAGAATATTGTCCAGAACATCAGAGCTCAAGTTTAACAATTTTAGGTTAAATTTGTCGAAGTCACTAAAAATGTGACAAAATTAACTTTTCCCGCCCGAACAATTTCAAGATAGTGTGTAAAAATTAGCATAGGCTGCTTTATTACCTATATAAATCAATCCAAACTACGAAAAAGATCTGTTAATCTGATGACGATTACCTAACTCTAATAATAACTGATGTGACAAAGTAAACATGTCTTGCCCCTATTTTGAAGATCCATAACTCTATTAGAATTCAGCATTCTTTCAGAAACGATTGGTAGAATATTCTCTAGAACATCAGAGCTCAAGTTTAACAATTTTAGATTAATTTGTCAAAGACGCTGAAATGTGACAAAATTAACTTTCCCTGCCCGAACAATATCAAGATAGTGTGTTAAAATTGGCATAGGATGCTTTATTGCCTATATTAATCGATCCAAACTACGAAAAAGATCTGTTAATCTGATGACGATTACCTAACTCTTATAATAACTGATGTGACAAAGTAAACATGTCTTGCCCCTATTTTGAAGAGCTATACCTCTATTAGAATACTATGTAATTTTATCATCAATGAACTAGTTATTTTGCCAGCAAGGAGCTAACAGAGTTATAATAATTTGTTTGTGACGAAATTACCCTATTTTTGACCATGTTGCGGTAGTTTAATTGTGACACTGTTAACATATTACCACCCGATAATGATTTATGTGACTGGTGCGTGGTACTAGCAGTGTTGTTTGATCCATAGTACATAATATAAGGGGTTTAAGCTGGTATATCAATATTTGTTTAATTTCACACATGTTCAGATATCATCAAGATTATGTGACAAAGTAAACTTGTTTGTGCCTTCTGTGTTTTAATTCCTTACGACTATATGATATAATAACAATTCCTAGCACTTCCGGGCCATCAAATAAACCTACACTACTCAGCATTGCTTATCAGGGTGCCCTAAACATTCTTCACATGTTTTCTTAAATGTGTGACAGAGTAAACCTGAGTGCACCATCTAACGAAAAAAGTCGTCAAATATGTAGGTAATGGTCATATGTACCCATCCAATCAACTGGACAATCAAAAATTTGGTCAAAAACGGCTGCAAGGGGTCCATATTTACTCCGTCACATGTTTATAGTGTGACAATGTGACCATTTCCGTGCCTGCCGTATTTAAGCGATATCTTATCACCTGATTAAGATATCGTTAAGTGACAAAGTTAGCATAGAGGATGAGACGATTATCCTAACCATCAAGGGTTTGTGTAATTTCATATTGTGACAAAGTCAACTACACTGTGCCTTTTAATAGGGTCACTTATATTTACCAATATCCTCAAACTCAAATGAACGTGTCCATATATAAGGTGTTTTTATACGTTTTATAATACAGACTAACCTTATGTAAACTGTTAAGAAAACACAAATTTTATCCTCGGGTTTCTGCAGGTGGTACTTTTCTAATAAAACAGAGATCTCTGATGTCAACACCACTTTCTCTTACCAGTACGAAAAACAGGTAAACACAAAATCCAGTTTTGAAGAGTTATTACACTATGTTATGATGGAAATGATCACGAATAATCATGGCTAAAGGACGATCTTCCAGGTGATATAATTATTACTAAAGGTCCCCATATTCCAGGTGCTGCAGATGAACAGTGTAACCCGGGACCTAGCCGGCTTGTTTCTGTGTCAGGGAACTAACGTAGCAGGATCTAGTGTCATCAACATAACCCTCTTTGTGGACTACTCAGGTGGGTTATACTATCACTGGTATCATTTTGAAAACTCATATATTCATTAACTTTAAGTTTACTTGCTTACTTAAGTTTACATTATTGTTTCATAGCTTTTAAAGATTTTCTAATTATATTAAATTTCAGAGGAGCTAGGATTTGCTGAAGATTTAGTGGAGGAGATGGTTTTTACACAGGGCAAGGGAAAAACAACAGAGATAATTTGCAAGGGGGAGGGTACTCCTCCGCTTGATATCAGGTATCATCTACAGAATAATAAACATGATTGCAAACTTGAATTCTTACGAGTTCTTTACACATTCCAGCTCGAATTTTTCAACAAACGACTCCACACTCCACAGTCACCATTATATAGAAATAAAATCATAACTTCACCTGGAAAAACCCCCAGATGGTACGGAGAGGATAACACCCTCTTGAGCTCGGACCCCATCCTACAAATAGACCTGAGTGAGTTACAGAACATGTCAACTACGTGTGTAGTAGAGAACAAGAACGGGACTGTCAGGCAGAGCACCAGGGTTACGGTAGTTGGTAAGTTAGTGTACTTATTATTTACCTGTAGTGGGTAAGTTAGTGTGAAGTACTTATTATCATTTACCTGCAGTTGGTAAGTTTATAGTGTGAATTACTTATTATTTTCCCAACTTGGTAAGTTCGTGTGAAATACTTATTATTTACCTGTAGTTGGTAAGTTAGTGTACTTATTATTTACCTGTAGTTGGTACGTTTAACGTTAGTGTGAAGTACTTATTTTTTTAGTCAATTTGTTACAATACAACGAGTTAAAAATTCATACCAGCGGTCCGCATTTTGGAACTACTCGCATGATTCTCGGTTTAAAATCGTTTTCTTACAAAAATGCATTAAATGTATTTTACGTCACCACGTACTGATTAATGATTTAAAAAACTGACGACAAATTCAATATGATGCATGACATAAACGCACTATATCCTAAAACAACACAAATGCTTCCAACACAATGTATTTCTCAGCTGACGAAGACACCACGGATCCTACAAAAGGAGTGGTAGCTACGGTGGAGTGTTACGGAGATAGGATGGTACTGTCTCTGACTGAGAGGAGGAACGTTGCTATATTCCACTTGTTTGATAGTGGTAAGTAAAAGTTTGGGACCAAAATTGTAGTGTACACATCAGTGGTGTAACGTTGCCTGTTGCCCCCCCCCCCCCCCCCCTTTGGCGCCCCACCCTAAAATTGAACAAATTAGGTGATTTTAAGATGGCGCCCCCGCATAGCGGGGTCAGCGCAAGGTTGTAAAATACGTCAAATTTTCGTGAAATAATACGACGTATTCGGTTCTGATAAAGAATACGTCGTAATACGCCGTAATACGGTAATTTCTATGGATTGTTAAATACGCCACGAATACGCCATAATACGCCGTAATACGCTGATTTGTCAAAATTAAACATTACAGCTGCGCGCCACCCTCATCATTGATCATGCATTAAAGGATTGCAGTTATACATGATAACTTAAATTTGTAATCAAATTTCATGGATAATCCGATAAGCTAACATTTTTTGCGAAATTATCAATTACATATTAATACATATTTAATGATTTTGATGTTCAGGATTTAAAGACCGTCCGCGATCAATTTCAACTTCAAGCCACACCTTTTCGTAATACGTCAATTTTCGAGGATCAATACGTATTTGTATTCCAATACGTATTCCCTCCTAATACGTATTTAACAACCTTGGGTCAGCGGAGCCCTTCGTTACGCCACTGATACACATAGAATACATTGCTAAAGTATTAGTGCGAATCTAACTCATTACCTCCAAAAAGCACAATTTTTGAATGATGAACGATAAACCAATAAAAATAAAGATATTTCAAAAATTAAATTTCAGAGTGCGAGTTTCTGGGGGAGTCCCAAGAAATCGTAACACCTTTAGAAAGGTGTGGAACAAAAGCTTACTACAACGACTCTCACATTATTTATAAAAACCAGGTTTGTAAAGCTTTTAAATTTAATCTGTTGTCAAGTTTCACTGCCCATGAAATAACCATTGAGACGTGAATAAGAGTGGGCCGAATTCAGATTGAAAAGTTGTTCTACAAAGTCTGCCCACCTAACGATCTAACGATACGATCCAAGATATTAGTAATATTAGTGATATCAGTAATATTACCCTAAACATACTTTACACTTAACCCGTAGAGGGGACATACATAGGTTGGAATGGTTTTGTGCACCACGAGGAGTGAGAGAGAGAGAGAGAGAGAGAGAGAGAGAGAGAGAGAGAGAGAGAGAGAGAGAGAGAGAGAGAGAGAGAGAGAGAAAGAGAGAGAGAGAGAGAGAGAGAGAGAGAGAGAGAGAGAGAGAGAGAGGGAGAGAGAGAGATAGAGAGTTGTTATGGGTGGTTAGGATCAGTAGGTGGAGTGTTTGGTTGGAGCCTTCTGTTTTGCTGTATTACATTTCAGCTACTCCGCAGTTTATTAACTGTGTCTCAACTCAACAGGTAACAGGGGTGGCTAACGGTGGGGTTGAAAGTGGTAGTCTGATTAGCAGAGGAGATAACTTTCACATTACCTTCGAGTGTGCTTATAAGAGGACAGGTATAGGAGCCAATTTGCAAAAAATCTTCCTTTTTTCTTTCTTTATGAACAAAAGAATACACCATGTTTGTAAGTTGCCTAGCTTATCTAAATGAATAAAATTGTCTAGTCATCGAAATTACAAACACAATGTTTGTAAGGTGTCTCGTTTACCCAAACATTCACTTGACAGTCGAAAAATTGTCTAGTCGTCAAAATTTAGACGCACGATAACCAAACGAACCTTTTATACACAGGTTTTCTAATTTCTAATTTCTAATTTCTAATTTCTAATTTCTGCACAGGGAACACGGACAACGTAGCTTGGGAAGCAAGGGGTCAGATCACTGTAGACATTAAAGGAGCTGGCTCCTTCACATTCGTTCTGGATCTGTACGAGAGTTCTAACTTTACTATGAAGAGGGACAGTAGTCAGTATCCTGTAAGATTGTCAGTTCAAGATGACATATATTTAGAGGTACAGTTCAGATAAATTTTCTCTTTCTCTTTCTCTTTCTCTTTCTCTTTCTCTTTCTCTTTCTCTTTCTCTTTCTCTTTCTCTTTCTCTTTCTCTTTATCTTTCTCTTTCTCTTTCTCTTTCTCTTTCTCTTTCTCTTTCTCTTTCTCTTTCTCTTTCTCTTTCTCTTTCTCTTTCTCTTTCTCTTTCTCTTTCTCTTTCTCTTTCTCTTTCTCTTTATCTTTCTCTTTCTCTTTCTCTTTCTCTTTCTCTTTCTCTTTCTCTTTCTTTTTAAGCTGGATAGTTTGCAATTTTCATACCTGGAAGTAGAATGCTTTAAAAGGTCAGCTGACATTAAATTCATACATCGTTTCGTTTGAGTAGGAACAATAACAAATGATTAATTGATTTATTGATTGAACTCGACATTTCCAGGTAGCATTGATATCTCCGGACGAAAATCTTTCTCTGCAGATAGCAGATATTAGAGCTAGTGATAGCCCGAGTGGCAGTGGAGGTTCCTTCGCCTACAGCCTTGTAGAAAATGGGTGAGTACCCCTGGTAACCATGACAACCACCCTGGTAACCATGAAAACAGATCGCTGTTTAAACAAATTTAAATATTTGTTTGGAGACTTGCAAAAGTTCGTCAAAAACATAAAAGTTTCATCGTACAAAAATTCATTATTTTTCCTGTCACCAGTGTATGGTATTTTCAAGTACATTTCTTTCCCAGGTGTATAGTAGATTCTACCTTCAAGTATATCGAAACAAATAACCTAAAGAAGAGACGATTCACGTTGAAAGCCTTCCATTTTATGAGTAGTCAGTCAGTAGTGTATCTTCACGCCTTCGTCAAAATATGCAACAAATCTAGCAACAGGTACACGAAATATCAAACAAATCTATCAGGGCTCGAAAATGATTATAATAATTTTACTGATATATTATTAGTTGTCATTCAATCCCTAATGTCTTTACAGCTGTTCTGATATCTGTATAACAGACAGAATCACTAATCTCTTTACAGCTGTTCTGATATCTGTATAACAGACAGAATACAGAGAAGGTCACTGGATGAAGCTGCAGAAGAGGGAGTTAAAGAGTACCACATATTTCAAGGACCCTTTGTTACTTTTGATTCGTCACGATTGACAGGTAAAAACCAATCATTACGATTGACAGGTAAGAACAAATCATTTTCTCTGTTTCTTTTTCATTTTTTAGATGTTTTGAATAAGTGATAACGGCAGTATTATATTATGTATGTATTACATAATATTATACATAAAAAGATTATGTATGCAATAGATATTGAATATAAGGCTCATTCAGGATATCACTGGGTTTTGAAGGCATGCTTTAACAATCTACACATTTTTCAGTTGTGTCAGGTGCCGGCAGATTAGTTCTAAGCTTGCCATTCCTATTTCTACTTATCCTAACATCATAGTCAATAGTAATCCAATGGATTTATCTAATGCCTGCTGGGGTTGAAGCACTGAATTACAAAAAGTTATTCCCGACGAGTTGGAGCTATAGCTGAAGGTAACTATGGTAACTAGTAGTGTAACTGAAGGGCGAAGTAATTTTAATCTATGCGGAGCGAACGAACGATTTCAGACACTTGTTGGTATGGGAGAAATATGCGAACAATTTTAACTGTTTTTCTGTTTTATGTTTATCTGCAACAGTTTCATAAAATCCTACACAAAGAACATTGGTTCACCATAAAAAAGCTATACGAAGTCGACTGAAAAGTGTTCAACAATCTAACAATTATTTGTCATTATACAGGCCTCTACAATTTTTATTCTGGCGACCTCTAAAAACTATTTCTGAAAGTTTTCCCGATCTCATTATCTCAAGTGACCTTTATGATTGACAATAGGTTAGATAACCATGAATTAGGAGGGTGACTTAGCTTTTCACTTCAATGACTGAACAGAACTTTCTAAATAATAACTTCCGAGCATGCGTTACAATACTTTATGTATCAAAATTGCGAATTTTCGCCCTTCCCTTTGGGGTCGTTCACATATTACGTAATCAATATTTTAGCAATTTTTACCCCCCTCCCCCTCCCTAATCAACCGTAATACTTTGGGAACCCCCTCCCCCCTCGGCTGATTACGTAATATGTGAACGACCCCTTTAGAAAAGAAAGGTTATGTCACCTCTATTTCATGGTTAACGTAATCTATTGATTTGTTATATTCCATCGTTAATCCACGAATCAGATAGAGAGTTTTAATTCTATTTTATATTGGCGGTTTATTATTATATTCAATAATTGTTAAATTATTTTTAATTATTTTGATTTTATATAACTTAAATAAATCAAGTTGTTTTCATACTTCTCGCATTCCTGATAAAAATTGACTTAACGTTAAAATTCTAAATCTCGAATATTACATTAAAGTGTTATTGAATGAGTGATCAATGATCATGATAAATATGCATTACAAATTTAAATCTAGAACACACATTATAAGCAGCATATTTGATATTAGTATTACTATATTATTATATATTATATATTATTATATTATATTATATATTATAGTATTACTATCAGTTTATCGTCATATCCCACACTTTAATAGCACTACAATTGCTTGCTACCTGTGGATTACAACTCTACAATTAACGAAAACACAGTAACCTCCGTCAGTATCGTGCTTACGTTGAAGTCCAATTAACAATTCTCTTAGTAATCCAGCACTATATTGATTGTATACATCTTAAATATCAATCGATTTCAAATCTTAAGTACACACAATTCTGCACAATATTGAATGTTAACATATTTCTTATTCGTCGATTCAAAAAATCTATAGAAAATTAGAAATTAGAAAATTAGAAATTAGAAATTAGAAATTAGAAAGATCATTACAAAATTACATGTGTCAGATCCCAATCAGTTAAATGAAACCAAACAACAAAAAAAAACATAATATCTTAAATAAATAATTAAATGGATTCAAAGTGTGCACGAAATAAGGATACTAAGTCATAGCTTACTTTTAGGAAATCTTTCACGAAATAGATTATAAACAAAATTTCTGGTCTCCAAAATGTAATCCTCATTAAATAATTTACTGAATTGACTATTTGTGAGTATGTTGTGAAGGTTTGTGCTGTTTCTTTGTCTGATCTCCTTGTAGACAGGACATTCTTTAAGCAAATGGACTTCGTCTTCTTTAATGATGTCACTTAACGGGAGCTCGTTCAGGAGGTCTATGGTGATTCTGTCTGAGCTGCAGCAGAAGTGGCAAGCTCTGTAGAAGATGCTTGAGTTTTTCCAGCCATATCGCCCCGTCTCGATATTAAGTTTGTGGGAGCTTGTCCTCAGCCATGTGGTACATCGGGTTTTCTTGTGATTGGGTAGAGACAGGTATGGTTCTAATCCAAAGCTGCTTTTGACTTCGTTGTAGAATGTAAGCTTTTTGTTTTCAAGTCGAGCTTTTTCCCACTTTTCTTGGAACCAATTTCTCATTCTACTCCGAACGAGTTGGCTGTTCGGCATGGGAACATTCTTCGAGACAATTGTTCGTTTAATTGCTCCTGGGTCAAATGCGTCGGTCAGCGCTCTCGATGTTCGGAACAAAGGTCAGCTCTAGGTTTCTTTGCTCTACAAAAGCATGGCGAACAATCTGTGGTGAGTTTTTTCTGTCAAGGAGGACGAGCCTGTTGTGGAAGTCAAGAAAGAGCTTAGTCAGTTGTATTCCAAGGGGATATCTTCCTGTGTCTCCCCATATCGGGATATTTGAAGTTCTCTTGTTGACCCCAGTCGTCCATTTTAGCAGCGAGAGATGCAGGCGCTCGATGCTGTCATTCGCTAATTGACTGAGTGTGTCTTTGTCAGACTGTGTTTTCTTCTGGCAGATGTTGTTGAGAATGTTGGTATAGGGGAGCCACACCTGGCTACCGTATGAGACGACAGGAAGTATAAGGGCATCGAAGAGTTTGAACACAGCCTCTTTAGAAATAGAGGAGAGATCAACCGTCTTTTTCAGGGAGAAGTATGCTCGAAGTCCTTTGATCCTGAGCTGCTCTTGGTTAAGTTTCATACTGCCACATATTGTGAAATGAGTACCTAGGTAGCAGTAGCTTTTGACCGAGGGGATTACAATACTTCTGCCGTAGGTAAATGTTTTACTCTCGAGTAACTGCCTTCCTGAGGGATTGAAGACGATGACCGCAGTTTTCTTAATGTTAACAATCAATCCCCAGTTAGTGCAAAATATGTGGAGTTGGTCAATCATTAGCTGAAGACTGACCTTGTTAAGGGCTAGCAAGACCAGATCGTCCGCCCAAAGCAGGTGAGTAATCTGTTGGTTGTTGAGTTGGGGACTTTCCACTCCGGGTAGGGCGTTAATCTGGAGGGAGAGTTCGTAGATATAGCATTTGAAGAGTTCTGGGCTCAAGGGGTGGCCCTGTTCTGTTCCTGCATTAACGTCAAAACAAGCCGAGAGCTTTTTAACCATTTTAAGCCTTGCTTTTGAGTTTCTGTACATGTATTGGAGGCAATCAAAAAACCGCCCCTGCATACCAAGCTTATTTAGTTTGTACAAAAGTGCTTCTCTTGATACCGTGTCGAACGCTTTCTGAAAGTCTACAAAACAGCTGTAGATTCTTTTCCGTTGGACTTTTACATATTTTTCAATACATATGAAGTTAAAGAAGCGGATTTGGGAGACTAGTCATTCACGATGCTATATAAGTATAATATATTAAAGTCATTATTGTAACGGTTTATTAGAACCAGACAGAAACAAAGTGTGAAGGGCCTGAACGGAACCCTTCGGTTTCAGTTCCTTGTTTAACACTGCCGTACAGCAAGGACATTCACCGAGTTCGCCAAGGCTTGGCACATAGCTCACTCCACAAGATGCTCTGTCGAATGTTGATTATATACCGAGAATCTACAGGAAATATTTCCTTGTAGGTTTAGAGGGTGATCTGTGAACCTCATTCACAACTTATAGGAATTAGAATTCCTATACTATTCCTATATGATGGTTACCAGGCCGAGGGTGGTTGTCATGGTTACCAGCCACTCTTCATTCCAACCTGTACAGTTGATCGAGATGATGAAAGAAGGACTGAAAACTTGAAACTTTTTTTGCAAACGATTTTGGTCAAACGTTCTAAGTCATAAAAAATTTCAGATCTCTAACTCAATTTTTAACATGGTTTGTAAGGACACTGAATATGGCGATTTTGGGTTTTTTACCGAATTTCGTTATAACAGTGCTGGCGAGTATTTTAGGGCAAATTTCTCAATAATCTCAACATAACTATTTTTTATTCTCTGTCATCTTTGACATCAATTTGAATGTTATGAATAAAAATAAATCTGCTGAACGACTTCCGTTGAGTCTTAATGCCTGAAAAACTCCTGACCGGAGGGCGGCGGCCTTTCGGCCGCCGCTCTGGCCGGAGTGCACGCTTCCGTGCATCGAAAAGAGCTTGGGAACGTGTACCAAAAAGGGGTATATAGTAAGGAGGGTATAATATTAAAGGGGGAGTACCTGTAACCCTAATAAAATGCACCGGTCGTGTTGCCGCACTGTTTCTGCTGGTATGTATCCGACAATCTGTCGTAAAAACAGGTTCTAGAAAAACCCATTTCCGTGCTCTGAACTTGAAAAACCTTTTTTTTGCAATCGTTTGGTAACGTTAGACGTCTAAAAAATGTCAATCTCTAACTCAATTTTAACATGGTTTTTAAGGCACCGTGAATTTGGCGTTTTGGGTTTTTTACCGAATTTCGTATAACAGTGCTGGCGAGATTTTATGCAAATTTCTTAAAATCTCAACATATATTTTTTTATTTCCGTCATTCTTTGACATCAAATTGAATGTTTTGAACTAAAAATAAATCTGTCGAAAAACGACTTCCGATGAGTCTTAACTGCCTGAAAACTCATGCGGAGGCGGCGGCTTCGGCCGCCGCCTCCGGCCGAGTGCATACGCTTGGGTGCCGAAAGAGGCTTGTACGTGTACCAAAGGGGGTATAATGTAAAGGGGGTATAATAGTATAATGAGGTACATAGTATACCCACATAAATGCAACGGTCGTGCGTGCCAGCACTGTGATTATATTGGAACCAAAGTCTTTTGTTTTGAAAATTTCTTCTAATATAAATAAAACTTCACGAAAAACTATTCATCACTACTAAAAATGACAGTTATACGAATTATAATATTGATTACGTTACTAAAAAGTGTACAACTATAATTCGTAACAGAGGTGTTTCATACTCTACAATACAGTTATGTACCTACAAATTTCTATGTAAGGTCTTTAAACATAAAACTATTCTAAGAGTCTACCAAACATTAACCACTGTTCCGCAGAACTCTAGATAATCAAGTTCAGCACACACAGGAAACTAGCGAGAACATTCGCTGGCTTTGCAGTTTAAGCGTGAGAGTAATGCCCCATATCTCCCCCCTCCTCGTTATCAGTGTCTTCTATAACTTCTCCTCTTTGCGTTCCCTGTAAACGTCGTTAATTGCACCGTAACCTACTCACATCTCTATCCTTGTGGCTACAAAACCCTCCCATGCTGTTTTGAACGCACTATGCTGTACACCGTTTTCAGCTGATACATAGAAGTCAGATACTTTCGATATCATTGCAAAGCACTGTTAGCCTTGGTCCTTCTACTATGGTAAGGGTCCACACTATTTCAACTTTTCACTCGGTAAATTGGTAAATGGCCACAGGTTCGTAGAATGGCACGGCTAGTTATCCATACGTAAATGGCCTTTCGTTAAACGTAATTTCTATCATTTCACCTCTTTGCCGAATTCGTCAGGAAATTTTATCACATGTGTTAATACCCGCCCAATTTCAGATCGGTCTTCATCTGTATAGATACTACATCCTCAAAATCTACGGAAGGCGATGTCTGAGTGCCGTCTACTACCTCTATTTCTTCCCATAGTCTGCTTCAGCTTTGTCGAGTGATAAGGCAACTATTAGCATTAATGCTAATAATGGACCATTCGCTCCTCTTTTCTCCTAGAAATTGAATAGTTGTTTTAAATTTGCAATTTAGCGGCGTAACAAGTATAATGTAACAAAACAAAAACCCGATTTACTGCGAACCCGCTTTACGTGATTGTTTAATTTCCCCCAGTTAATGAGAAATATAAACCGTCAGATAACAACAACTAAAGTATATGTACTTAGGTTGTACTTATATCTTTATAAATCACACTGTGGCACGTTTCAGAGGAGCAACGAATTATAAAAGTTATCAACGAAATCTTAACAAGGCCAGAATTATGTGCAAGCTAAAAACTACAGTGTATCACATGCAGGCGACATAGAAGCCATCTCAACGCAGGACAACGTCTTGATTGCGCTTTCAAGTGTTCCTTGATAGACTTTTGTTAATTATTCTGCAGGCGATCACGTGACATATTGTCTTTGTGATTTTTGGATCTAGCTGGGATATTGATAGCAGTTTTCAGATCATTGAAATATGATTGTAACAATGGGGAGTTACCTGTGACCTTACTGATGTCATCATCGACATTCTTCTTGGTTGGTCCGTACACGTTAACAATCCTGATCATACGATGAGATCCGTTGGGTTCTGTGAGTCTTATATCAATGAAAGCCACTCTGTTACTAAGTGATCTCCATGCAACAATAGAAGGTACAAGGACTGGGCAGATTAGAAAACCGAGACCATAATGATACCAATTGTCTGATTGGGCTAGTGTTACAAGTTTGTGACTGTCAATAATTGTTTCCTCGAAGTCTCGGCATTTTGTCTCTTGGAGACACACTACATCTAAATGATAACGTTTAGCGTCACTTTTATTTTTTATTATTATTTTTTATTATTAAAAGTATTTAATAATAACAAGAATTGCGCCCGTTTGTTCGACTGTTGGCGGACGCTAGATTTCCATCCACTTGTACCAAATGTCAAAATTTTATCATACCTTGGCCTTCAATTAATTGTTTTGTTTCTGGTGTCACGTGAATTGGCTTAAAGTTAATTGACTAACTGTATGGTTACAGAAACCCAAATAAAAGACAATCACAATGAAAGTATGATGTATGAAGTAGAGTTGACTGGACCAGCTTGATATAATTGTTAATTAGCTCAAGTTAGGAGTTGCCGCTAGTTTACTGATGTCTGTCGATGTTAGGGGATCAAAATATCTGTGCATCGAAGAAAATATGAGTAAATAAAGTGAATGTTGTCCAGTCACAGCGCGCGTGGAGGTAATTTAATTAATTTTACGGATAAGCCGCGCGGCTGTATTCTGAAATATCGCGTGTAGATTTGAATGTTGTCCCTCCGCAAACGTTAAGATCAAAGTTGCCATAACAACGCGCAACTCTGTGCCAGAGAAAATTAATACACGATATAATCTAGGTTGCGGTGAAATAGAAATGGATAAATAAGGAAGAGAACATATTATTATCATGTTGTGCTTAGAACTGGTCCCTCTCTTCCACTTTCAAATTAGTGGTTATACAAGGTTGAATAATGTTTTATAGTCATGTCATACTTCAATGATACCAACTATTGGAATTCAAATCTCACTGTTCAGTATGTTAATTAGTTCAGTATGAATTATGATGAAGTGTTAATAACATTGTCTTGCTAGGTCCCAGCCGGCAAAGTTGGTTGGATTAACGTTGTTTTAAGGTTGGAATTTACACTTTCCAACGTTGGGTTTGAAACGTTGTGTAAAAGTTGATTAAACGTTGCATTACCAACGTTGGAAATGAGTTAGCTGTAAAAGGTTAATGTAACGTTTTTGCTACTACGTTGTATGTACGTTATCAGAAAAACTATACGACAACGTTGTTATTGAAACGTGTTAATAACGTACTTGAAAAGTTCGTTGGATAAACGTTGTAATTTACACTTTGGGTTTGTAACGTTGTATACAAGTTGATTAAACGTTATATTACCAACGTTGGAAATGAGTTAGCTGTAAAAGGTTAATGTAACGTATTTGATACAACGTTGTATGCACGTTATCGGAAAAACTATACGACAACGTTGTAATTGAAACGTGTTAATAACGTACTTGAAAAGTTCGTTGGATAAACGTTGTAATTTACACTTTGCAACGTTGGGTTTGTAACGTTGTTTACAAGTTGATTAAACGTTACATTACCAACGTTGGAAATGAGTTAGCTGTTAAAGGTTAATGTAACGTTTTGGTACAACGTTGTATCCACGTTATCAGAAAAACTATACGACAACGTTGTAATGGAAACGTAACAGTAACGTAACAACCATTGATCGCATTAAAAACACTTGGTGAAGCTTAAAATTTCTATAAATCATACAAATGAAAACGTTGCAACAAAGTTAACACATACGGGCCCATACCACACTTTTATTTTAGGTTATATTTACAGACAAATTATGAGAGAAATTATTTTAAAGTGTTCCACTAAGCAGCGAAAGCTAATCAAAACAAAAATTCAGAGTAAGCTTTTAAGACTAACTTTAAATCTAAAACATAAAATAAAATTAAGAGGATAGAGCTTCTTTCAAATATTTTATCTTTCATCTTTTCATAGACCAATCCACTTAGTATTACATTAAAGTAACAGCAAACAGCGATCTTGGTTTGTTGCGGCCAGTTAGTCATCATAAAAGTTTCAGTTTCAGTTTTCTTTAGTGTCTGATTACAGTTTCAGTTTCGGCCGATTTCTGAAAATGCATTGTGAATGAAGTGGAGGAATAAAAGCCGGACAGCCCGAACCTCTAGTGCCGAGTTTAAATGTGCAGCTTTTTGTAGAATTTATTCGACTAGTTAAAGAAAGTTACTTTTTTTTGTAACTCTTAAATATATGGCGCTAAGAAGGTTTGGTGGTAATTGTAAATTCGGAAGTATAAATAACTTACATAGTTGTCGACAACTGACAAGCTTGACAGCTATAGTGATAGACTTCCTTGTCAAATGTCAATCATCTTGTATCTGCCTCAGAACGATTCGGTATTTACTGGGCCGCGCTCAGCCTGTCATTCCGCCAAATCTTTATTTGGGGTCCTCAGGTAATTCGGTATGGAATCACTGCTCGGGTCAACTTTAACTTCTCCCATTGCATCAAACAGAAGTAGAATTTTAAACTGAAACAGTACAATTAAGTCAAGCAACCCTTACTTCTATATAATAATAAGAACTGCATATTTTAGATTCGACTGTTAATAACAGTCAAATCAAAAAATTTGTTAATTCTAGTTCTAATATAAAGCCACAGACTTCATAACTTACATGCGACAGCATCTGTTACTCATATGGTTGATAGTTGTGCTTCATGTGCTTGTTGCAGTTGGTTCCAACAATTTCAAAGTCAGAGGAAGGATGAAACTTGCTCTCTTTTACAGTTTCGCGGCTGTTGAAGAGACACTTTCGCGGCACTAGACTGTCACTCAAACATTAATTTTGTGCCTGATAAGTTGTGCGATGGGATAAACTATTTAGTATCAGTATCTACAACAAGGCTAGGGTGTAGGAATGATTTTCTTCAGGGGGGGGGGGGGGGGGGGGGGGAACTCGAACCCTCGAGTCCAAAATCGTATATCAAGGGTAGGTGCGGACTTCAAAAACCGAAAAAATATTATCGGCTCATAATAATCAGGGTATCACTATCATGAAACATGAACAAAAGTAGTTTCCAGAAAAAACTTTGAAAAATTTTGACTTGGAAAATTTTTGGTAAATTAAACCGAAAAAATATTTGACAATTTTTCCCTAAACATTTTTAGAAGCCTAAACAAAAATTAGCCCTTTTCTGCCCCTTCGCGTTAGTGTAAAGTAGAAGATTTGTAGATCTGTGAAGAAGGAAGTAATATCACTCAATCAGCAGCCGATGGTGTGCGTTATGTCTCCAATTGGTGCTGACAAAATTGTGTTCACAGCTGCTCTGAAATCAGTTGATTATTCAATTAGTTGGTCATGTGATCGACAGATTATGTCACTAATGTAGGTTCAAAAAGGTATATTATATTACTTCGGAATCATAGGGTGACAGTCTTGTCGAGTAATGTTGAATTTACGAACCATTTCATGAATTGTGATGTGATAAAGTTAACTGTCAAGGAGGGCTGATTCGAGGACGGCATTTGTTTCTATAAGTGAGCCTTTGGCATGCAAGGAACTGTCGACAGTTGTGAATGTGAAAACTGGAAAAGAGCAAGTAACTGATCTGAAAAGGAAATAAGTTGTGATTGTGCCGTGCGTAATATTACAGATACATTAAATCAGAAGTGTTGAAGCAATCCGGAATGAAAACTGGAGAAAACTTAGCATAATGCACATAATAATTGTATTATTATATGAAAAAGTATAAAAACACCTTCCCTTGTATGTAGATGTGGAGAATAAGGTGAGGTAATTAGCCTGAGAACAGTTGATGATGAGGTACAATAACCACACGAAGTTAACCACTCTTCTCAGTTTCCGTTAGCACGTGACAATCCCACGGGTAAATTGCTCGGACGAACCTCTTTGCTAACATATGATAATGCATCCAATCTTATCTGATAACTGAGGTTTTACAGGGGTTTAAAGATATATTATGAGATAATAACGTGACATATGTATGTGACATTTTGAAAAGTATAACTTTAAGGTAACAAAAGTACATAACAAAAGTGTATTTCGATTGAAGAAATACTATAAAGTTGGAGTACAAGTGAAATGAAAAAGGAGTATGTGCGTGACATTTATGGATTTAATGTTATTATGCAAAATAAATTAATATTGAAAGTATAATTGTGATAAATTAAATGTAAATTAAAGTAGATATAAGATAATGTTGAGTAAATTGTAGAATAATAGTAAATGTAATGTTATAATTGTTGTAGCCTGTGTCTTAAACTTCAGTGTCCTGTTGCACGTCTAACTTCCTGAAAAACGAATAATGTTAGGAGAAACTATGGTGCAATGCAATATTACTGTGTACTAATTTTTTTGGCAATTTGAACCGTAACGGTGAATAAGTAATTGAAACTGATTAGTATTATGAATGTGAAACATTATTGTAAGCGACAAAAAAGGCGAGGGCTTTAAAATAGCGGCAATATTACCTGTGTAATCATAACCTCGAGTGTAAGAATGTAAGGCTGACTACACTGTTCACACCGCAAGAAGTCACGTTACAACAGCACTGGTATGGTGTTGTGAAAGTTCTAGGATAGGTATGGGGTGAGTGGTGTTCGTTGTTAGAAATTATTGGTGATAGTAAATGAGAGCTAGAGTGTAAGATTACTCATAAGTGCAAGGGCTAACATTCACAATGCCGAGGGTGAAATTACAATTCATGAGATGGGGAGTGCGCAGAGCCAATTTCTAAAATTACAGTATACCAATGAACGCCATGACCATCGTCAGTATTAACTATAAATAAGGTTGGGGGAAGGACCTGTGCGTTAGACTTAAACTTATCCCAAAGGTGTATGATGCGGGCTTTGAACGTAGACTTACTATGGGGAGGTTCTACATTGGAGAGATAATCATTTCTATGTATAAATAATAAATTATGAAAATGGAGCGAGTAAATAGGAATAAGATCAAGGCAATTAGTTTCTGAAAGGAATACGGGACTTGTGCCGGAAATGTTAAGAGCATGATTACCTAGTGCACATATGTCTGTCTCAAAATCCGAGGCTCCCCAATAGTTACAGTCGAATAGTGATGCGTTAAACCATGACTGGCCTGTCGAAAGGAAGGACTTCAGTTTAGAAATGACTCTAGAGGCGATGTAACCACAACTGGAATTAACCTGGATATGAGCAAAGGAGGCATTGACAGAGAATCCCAAAGATTGTAATAAAGTTGCAGTTTCTGCCGATTGAGGATGACCCAAAAAAATCAATGACATGTGCCCTGCCAACAGTTTCAGAGATAACTTGTGGATAACTGATAGGAATTTGGATAACCGGATTGTTGACCACATCTGCACTGCATGAAGGAGAAGGAGACTTTGTCGTTTTGAGATGTTTACTTAGAAGTGGACTTGCTGGAACTTGAGGAGAGTTTGGTAAAGGACGTTTGAGACCAGTAGTAGACTGTGAAGACATCATAGAGAGCGGAGAATATAATGAGGTAGCCTTGAAATGTTTCTTCGTAAGATCCGCTAATGGAGAAAAAGGTATGTGGCGTTTAATACAGCAGGCGAGGTGATGATGGTCTTGTGCGGAGAAGATGAAACATTAAATGGTTTACTGCAGGGAAGAGTGATGGGATCAGATGGTATGGGACTCATTATTAAAACTTCTTCACAAGTAGCTGCAGGAACATTATTACCTTGGAGGACAACACAAAATTTAGGAACATCACGTAGTCGAGCATACTCATCTACAACTTTCTTAGATGTGCGAATTTGCCTGGGGTCAAAAGATATGAAGTGCAGACCAAGGAGAGATGTCAACCTAGAGATAGCAGTGTATGCCATGCCTGACTGCCATGAGTGACCTTTTGATGCTCCAAGCGAGGAATACATATGCTTTGTTCAAAGTCAAACCCTGAACTTGTGAACAGTGCAGGCCCAAGAGAGAACCAATGGAATTGATAGCGTTTAAGCCATGTTTTACTATTCTTTTTGGAGATAAATTCTTTTCCACGGGCCTTTATTGGAACAGTGCCTGCCTTAGTGCAATTGTTTAGCGCAGAAATTGTCACAATGATGTTTTATGGTTCTGCCGACGTTAACATCATCGAACATAACATTAACGTGCCGAATGTCTCTAGCACTGCATGAACCGTCCTTGACAGATTTACCGTTTTGGAGTTGGAACTGTGGACAGTCCCAGTCACACCGTTTACAACTTTGTCAGGGTGTCGATATTAACACGCACCATGACCCTAGCTCCTGGACCAATATTTAATGAAGTTGGTAACCCAGCAGTTTTGTTCACATCATCAGTCGTGTAATCTTGGGGTTTCTTGTTCATTTTGTCGTAAACTTTGTCGCCAAAATTAGAAGATTTGTTGAAAACTTCATTAGAGAATCTGTCTTGAGCAACAACGTTAACTATTGAAGAGGTTTTGCTCAATTCTTGAATGCACTCCTGATTGTGACTGTTGCACTATTGGTTGGATAAATGACCATTGAGTCCATGATTTCAGCAGGTTTAGGCTGCTTTTCCACAACCCTTGAACCCAGCAACTCAATATCCTCAGGGGTGTGCTCTCCTACCCTAAGCCTGTGACAGAGTTCCGTGAACTGACTGTCACCCTTCGCTCTAACTATGTCCGTTAGCTCAGAAAATGTATTGAATCCTTCCAAATGTTAGGCCCAAGAGCAGCGATACCTTTAGTCTCAAACACCATAGTTTGTTGAACCGCAGGAATCTGATGAAGGTCACCACTGAAGATAACGTTGATTCCCCCAAAGATTGTGGTTTCAGGAGGAACCCCAAATATTTCATTCAACCGTGAATTGATCTGGTTGAGGTTTGTGTTACCCACCATGGACACTTCATCTATAATGATATACCTTACATGCTGAAAGAATCTCCTCATTTGCATTTTCTTTTTTGGATTAAGTGGTTTAGGTTGGATTCTTCCGCCCTCTTGACAATCTAACTGAAGGAGTTGGTGAACAGTTTGACCGTCAATGAGAGCTGCAGCAACACCAGTGCTAGCTGCAACAGCAACCCTAGGTTTAATGATACTGTCTGGGAACTTGGCTTGAGATGCAGGAGCGCATACATTTTATGAGGAAACTTTTACCTACTCCGCCAGCACCACTAACAAAATGAAGAAGCTGATTGACCTTGTGACCCTGTGCAACACGGGAAGAGTGATGATCTACAATGTTGAAGAGTTCGCGCTGTTTGTCATTGAGGCTGGTGACCATTTGCTGGTACTGTCGTCAGAGACAATGGGCTCCTTATAAGTGACGTTGAACACAGACTTCTCTTCCTCCTTCGATATATCAATACCTTCAAAGGGAGATTGAAAAGATGGCCTACCATCAAGAACTTTCCCTTTTATTTTCATCAAGAAGTGAATCTTTGATCTCTTGTCTTATTTCAGCTTCCATTTTTTGCAGAGTGTCGTCGTCAAATTGTTCAAACTTTTGATGTTGGGTTTCATGGGCATCAACATTCTCAGCAAATGACTCTTGATAAGTGGCAAAGGAGCCAATAAGATCAGCTTCCTTTCTCACGGAAAGTACAAACACAGTTTCGAATAGTAATACTTTTCAGGCTCCTTTGTGCGAGTCTTTTTGTTACTTCTGATAACTTGAGGCGAGTCTCGCCTTATCATCTGGCCAAGATTAGATTTAAGAGTAATTACTTGTGTCTGTTTTTAGAAGTTACGTTTCTGTCTAACCGAACGTATAAGGAAGCAAATTCAGCCCAGCAGATCGACTCTAAATCATCAGGACGATTAAGATTATTGTCAAGAAGCGAGTTATGAACACATCTTCTGAATCATCTGGCAGCTGTTGTAGGGTAGAACGAGGTTTGACAATGCCATGTCTATCCCCTGGCATGTCAGAAGGAATGAAAAGAACCGAAGGTTTGAAATGGGAGAGACTCAACTGGGCAGACATCGAAAAATAGCTTCTTGGACGGAGACGGACCTAGAATTTAAAAAAGTATTACCAAGCTGTCTAAGGGCTTCTTTAGAGTTCTTATTGCTCGGCTGAATCAATATTTTTAATAACATCTTTCAGGCGTCACAAACCTCTTTTTCATTTTTGGTGGCATACGAAATAACGTAATTAACCAACATCCCACGGACTCATACAAATTTGAACATCCATGTTCCCTTGTATATGCAAGGAGTAGAAGACGATTGTATGTATTTACATTTTCGCTGCAGGTTTACGTTGTAGATGACATCTCTAGATCGCAGTTTAGGAGCCTCAACTTTGGGTTCACTGTCAGCAGACTTTTGGTTGTTTTTTGACTTTTTGTCATCATTTTCTTGATTTCCTTTAAGACAATTTTTGTAACCTCAGAAAGTGTTTTGGGAAATCCGAAACGGCATATGCTTTACCACCTTTCTGACATGTTTTTGTATGGAGTGCAGCTGAAGCTTGATAAGTTTGTGACCTCGGGATCTTCTTCAAGGGTTGGATAATGAGTTGTAACATACTTATCAATAAATTCTATTACTTCCTCGATGGGACTCTCACCTGGTATAGGGGCACCTACTATTTGAGAAGCATGTGAAGGTGAGGGGATCCACGGCCCCCAAACTCATTTCTACCAAAATGAGCCAAAGCCTCCCCCATGACACCCTGATCCTCAATCAGATAAGATAGAATTTTGCGGACGTAGCGGTCGAACATGCGCACAGCAATGACAGGGTCCATTTTAATTAGCCGTGCTTCCTAAACCAGCTTATGTCACTTAATAATTCATCGTAGGTTCCTGACCCATTAATTTCAGAATAGCCGGAACTGAGTAGACCAAGTCGTTAAAGGAGAATGTTAAGAACCAAGTAAAATTACCTAGCTGATTCACCATAGCTATACCATCGTTCTTGATCTTCTGTAAGTAAGCTGGAGTACCCTTCATATTTTTCATAAATTTATAAGCATCATGTTACTTTGAAGCTGATCCATGTTGCACTGGTAAGATCTAGGAGCCCTGCGGTAATGATTTGACCGTCCATAGTTCTAGAACCTTTGCGCATGGGAGTAGCAATGCAACTAAGTAGCTGATCACGTTCAATCCAGTTCTGCATGTAAAATATATACTCGGGGTTTTGAGCGTACTTTCTATGCTTAGAGTATAATTTGCTTTCAGCGTAATCTTTTAAGGAGAGTTTAGGGAGAAGTTTTTCTGAATGAGATCATTTCTTTTGCTGCAGTTGAAGTGACCCTTACCGAGAGGAAATAGATCAGGAAATGACAAGGCTTCGTAGTCGGCATTACCAAGGAAAGGAACAGGTTTACTACCCTGGCCAGGTGCAAAGTCCATGAAAGGTATTTTACCGTCATCAATGTTCTCAGCTGGATCAGATTTTTGGATGCAAGACTCAAAAGGCATATCACAGTACGTACCCTCGTTAGTGACATTTGATAAAATAAGATCTAATATTGACATAGAAACAACAACAGGGTCATCATTCATGTACGAGTCAAAGAACTGCTTATCACCATCGTAATTTTGTTTAATGAAATCATGGGAAAGTACAACATTCTTATAAAAAGGATTGTTTTTCTTAAGCCATACTAATAATGTTATACATTTATCAGGATTAACAACATCAGACATTACAACAGACTTGTACTCACCTTACGTTTTATACGGACAGCTAAAATACCAGACTCAGAAAGTTTACGAGGGAGCTGCATGCAATTTCTGTCAGGTTGGATGGGGACATTAACAACAGGGCCTTTAATACAACTTTGACCACCAGCAGGAAGGGATAAAATTTTCATAAATGGAATGATTTGGGATACTAAGCGGCATTCGGTGGGGTTTGGGCTGAAGGGAGGATGGGAGATCGCCTGAAGCCAGGAACATTTCGTTTACATCTATAGGGGAGAACTTGCCACGCTTTAAATAACTATTGCAACGTTTACAAATCCATTTATTATCTGCTTTAGTAACCGAAGGAATATTAAGCTTAACTTAAGAGTATCCTTTGCCTTAACAACACCTTCACGGAAGAAAAGCTTGTGACATTTAATGCACGCATATTCTGGGTACTCTCGCATTTTAGCACGGAAAGTCTTCACAATGTTGTCAGTCTTTGGATCAAATGAGAGTTTTGGAGGTGATTTAGAGTGATGCTCAAGGGGCACTGGAGAAGCCTTTGAAGCATTGGGTGGCACCTCGAGGTGGTCCTCAACAGAAAAGTTATGCAGGCTTGACGATTCTATGTCGGGTGACTGGCAGGCAGATGGTTCAGATGAAGCAGTAAAATTGTTGATTTGGTGAGACGCTTGGAGATGAGAAAAGGGGCAGTTGTCCATAAAACCTGGGCAGAAGGTACATTTATTGACGCAGTTAAGTTCAATTTCAGCTAATACTTTGGAGCCATGAGGAAAACGAACAAAGTCCCAATCCAAAGTTGAAATAGGCCTCTGTGGTACCTCAGGTTGATCCTCCACAAAAAAGTTATGCAGGCTAGAATATTCCATGGAGGGTGATTGGCAGGCTGATCGTTCCGATGAAGTAGTAAAATGTTGATTAGGGAGACACTTTGGAGATGAGAAAAGGGGCAGTTCTCCATAAAACCTGGGCAGAAGGTGCATTTATTAGCGCAGTTAAGTTCAATTGCAGCTAATAATTGGAGCCATGAGGAAAACGAACAAAGTCCCAATCCAAAGTAGAAATAAGGCTCGTTGATACTGGAGATTTATGCGAATCAGTTTCTGATTTCTGAGCTGTGTATTTTGGAGGTGTTTGGCATGAAAAGGTATTAGAAGATGAAGGTGAACCTAAACAGGATTTAGCAGCAAACTTTATATCAATATTAGTCTCAGTAGGTACCTGTGCCCGATAAGATGACGGTGAGTGATGCGGTGGAGTAGAGTGTAGTTTTGGTAGAGATTGAGAAGAAGTTCCGTATCCATTTAAAGGAGATGTAACTTTATTATTTCTATTAACAGCAACTGTATGAAATGAAATGTCGTGGGGTGAGTAAGCAGTTTTAATCGATGAAGCTGGAGACCGTGAATGATTGTGATTAAAAAGTGCAGAGTAGGTTGGTGGAGTTTTGTAACCGCTCATATTGGTTAGGCTATGTTGACGAAGGAGAACAGGAGAGCACATTTTCTGAGATGTACTGTTCCTAGCTTTATTGAGAGAAATACGAGTGCGTCGCTTTTCTTTCGCAATTTTCTTTGTTCATTTGTCATTGCTGCGCGCCTGGTCTTTTCCTTAAACGTTTTTGCTCTTTTTTGCATTGCGTTCAGGGGTTGTCATAGATGCCATAGTTGACGACTTTCGAGATCTTTCAGTTTGTTGGAGTATTGTGAGCTCAGTGGTGGGCATAGTTGCCCGAGCTTGAGACATTTGGGATCGTTGTTTTTGTTGGAGTTGTGTGAGCTCTGTGGTGGGCATAGTTGCTCGCTTTTGAGACATTCGAGATCGTTCATTTTGTTGGAGTTTTGTGAGCTCTATGGTGGTCATAGTTGCTCGCTTTTGAGACTTTCGATGACAATCATACTGAAGATGTTGTGAACGCTGTGGGCTTGTCATAAAAGCACGATGCTTCCGCATTCGATTACGAGCAGAATATCGATCTTTCTCTTTTTTGAAGCTCTTTATCAGCCATATTAGAAAGAGTGTCATATTTCTTAGAGGAATCCGTTTCCTTTTTCTTGTTAACAGTTGAAGCATAAGAGTCATTTTCGGTAGATGGGGTCAAAAAGCGTGGAACTTTCTACATAGTTACCATTGTGACAGTCATAATATGGTCTATACTCCTGTGATTCGTGCAATTCAGTGTCATCAATGAAATTGTCCCATATCATGTGGCGAAGCTGTACAATCATGGGAGTTGTCAGACTCTTGGGATACATGACCTTCTTCATCTTGAGCTTCATTGTCGATGAAAGGATTGTTATTTCGACCTCCACCATACATTGCAGGGAAGCAGTGGCAGACGGTGACAGCCGGTAAGTCTTATAAAAGGTGCAGGGATCCGAAGAAAAAATGGCAGATGACAAAGCTCAGTAGAAATAGAGTTGTGGCTCACACTAGGGACAATAGGTGTTTGAAGAATGGTGGATGATGATGACAAATGTATCCGGTTATTCTGATCAGATGAGGACACCCCGTCATTCTTATCGAGGGTGCTGGGCTTTAATGAAACAGGGCCGGATGAAGACACCCCTTCAGTCTTATCGAGGGTGCTGGGCTTTAATGAAACAGGGCCGGATGAGGACACCCCGTCAGTCTTATCGAGGGTGCTGGGCTTTAATGAAACAGGGCCGGATGAAGACACCCCTTCAGTCTTATCGAGGGCGCTGGACTTTAATGAAACATGGCCGGATAAAGAGACCCCTTCAGTCTTATCGACGGTGCTGGACTTTAATGAAATAGGGCCGGATGAAGAGACCCCTTCAGTCTTTCCGAGGGTGCTGGACTTTAATGAAACAGGGTCGGATGACGACATCCCTTCAATAGATCTTGGCTTAAGCGTTCTGAAAGTAAGACTGAAACGGTAGCCTTGGCAAACACCAGAGGTACTTCGTTAGCTATACGATGGAAGTACGCTAACTGTGACTCAGGATCCATAACAAACAACGAATTAGACAGAAGCTGCTGACTGAACGAGGGGCGGTTCCTTTTACACGTGGCAAAGTCCATGTAACGTGTAGCCCCGATTGATAGTGTCGCAATTTTGGCAGATTTGTCCAAGTGCCGTTCATCGTCCTTATGATATGGTAAGATGGTAGAGGAGTCTTTATAAAAGTTGACCAATATGCTGTTAAAGTTAGCTGACAATGTAACATTTACAATGGACAAAATTTTTGTAGTATAGGCTCTGAGTGAATGGGGATAGGATTTAGATGTTTAGTAGCCCTGTTGTAAACATATCTATCTTTGCCGAAAAGAAGGACCTGCGATGAGTTGATACCCTGCCTAATAAAAAGACCTTGTTTCACTTTAGACAGTAAAAGTTCCTCAACATGTTTTGCAATATGCACAGGGAGTAGATCTTTGTAATAGGCCAGCCTTGTATGAAGCCATTCCGGACACCTCGACGAAATATATGAGGTAGGAGCAGGTGCAGGTGTTGGTGCAGCAGGAGCAGGTGCAGCCGGAACATGAACAGGTGCGGGTGAAGCAGGAGTAGATGCAGGCGTATCAGGTGCAGGTGCGGGTGCAGCATGATCTGGTTTTGTTGCAGGAGGAGCAGCAGATGGAACAGGTGCAGGAGATGGTGGAGGTGCAGAAGGAGCAGTAGCAGGAGGAGTAGAAGCAGATGGAACAGTGCAGGAGGAGCAGCAGATGGAACAGGTGCAGGAGGAGCAGCCGATGGAACAGGTGCAGGAGATGGTGGAGGTGCAGAAGGAGCAGTAGCAGGAGGAGTAGAAGCAGATGGAACAGGTGCAGGAGGAGCAGCAGATGGAACAGGTGCAGGAGGAGTAGAAGCAGATGGAACAGGTGCAGGAGGAGCAGCAGATGGAACAGGTGCAGGAGGAGTAGAAGCAGATGGAACAGGTGCAGGAGGAGTAGAAGCAGATGGAACAGGTGCAGGAGGAGCAGCAGATGGAACAGGTGCAGGAGATGGTGGAGGTGCAGAAGGAGCAGTAGCAGGAGGAGTAGAAGCAGATGGAACAGGTGCAGGAGGAGCAGCAGATGGAACAGGTGCAGGAGGAGCAGCCGATGGAACAGGTGCAGGAGATGGTGGAGGTGCAGAAGGAGCAGTAGCAGGAGGAGTAGAAGCAGATGGAAAAGGTGCAGGAGGAGCAGCAGATGGAACAGGTGCAGGAGGAGTAGAAGCAGATGGAACAGGTGCAGGAGGAGCAGCAGATGGAACAGGTGCAGGAGGAGCAGCAGATGGAACAGGTGCAGGAGGTGCAGAGGCAGGAGAAGTAGTAGATGGAGAATAACCCGGAGTTAAGTCCCACAAGCTATCAGACCGATCAGGAAATTGTGAGGGTAAAGGGGATGCAGGGATCAGTGAACTGTCTACTAGATAACGGAGATGAGTGGGGATACTAGCAAAACCAAAAAAATAGCAGTGAATGTTAGCCTTAACAATCTTTTTAAACAAAATGTTACCTGTGTAGCTGAAATGTAAATTATCCGTACGCTGGATGTAATTGAAAGCATCATTAGGAGTAATGTGAAAAGGGTTAGAAACTAATACAAAATTAAATTTATTACGTAAAGAAACCAATTCAGCGTTAAAAGCATTAATTTTAGAAAGAAAATGTGATCTTTCACACTTAGGATAATCAAAACGAGGCAAAACAATATTCACAAAAACAATAGCCTTAGGAAACTTAAGATGCACACAATTCATGAGGCCAGTAAACATTTCTGCAAACGTAACACTATCACACGAACACCTACCTTTTATATTGTTAGTTCCCACCATGACGTAGACAGCATCTATCTGCGGCAGTTTCCGAGGATTGATGTTGGTAACCTCGTCTGCCACGTGCTCAGTGTCCATACCACGGCAAGAGAAAACATGTAGTCCACGGTATGATTGCGGATATAAACGTGTAGGTTCTTCGGGACATTCGGAATTAATGTATTTAACCATCGAATCTCCTATAACCACAACCTGAAAAGAAAATATTTCTCAATCATCGTGTAATGTAAAGCTCCCACAAACATAAATGAAGTGTAAGTTGTACTTGTAATGCTTGTACATCTGTTGGGGTTTACTGTACAACAATCTAGAAAATGTGTACATATTTTAGTAAAATCATAACATTTAAATACTCACGTTCTTATCCGTATAGACGAACTCCTCAGGAGAGAAGCTGGCGGTGTTGCACTTAAACTGTACGGGTCCCGGGTTAGTTTCCACATCGCCTGATAGTATTAGGCACATCCTGGACCAAACAGCAGAAGGAGACGAATCACCAGCTATAGCGTTTACGACCAGTTGAAGAACCAGGATGGCAGGACTAGATGGCAATAGGCCAGCAACCTCGAGGTACTGCAACTGAGCACTAGCAGCTTCAACTGTTGATGTCAAGTAAATTAATTGAGCCAAAACCAGATTATAAATCAAATTTAATGTTGACATGATGTTAAGGTTGCAACAACTTTGAAAAATAAACTCCAAATAAAATTCAACACTCAACACAGCTCCTGAAGCCAAAACCAAGGTGTTCTGTGGTTGAAGGGCGACCACGAAAAGCTGTTGAGGGTTCATTAGAACCGTCCACAGACTGGGTGTAGAGAGCAGACGACCTATAAATAGGATTGCTATTTATTATACAATGATATCTTCAACAACCAATCTAATCGAGCACAGAAAAGCTCAAGGAAACGAAACGTCAGGTAGCAGATGTGCAATTTCAACCGTAAACGAACTCACCATAACCAACGAGAACTCCAGTGTTCATCGACGACGCAAACATCAGCACAACCAGGACAGAACTAGCCGCTAAAGCTCCCCGCACGAAGAATGTTCTCGTGAAGGTGTAGAATGAGCTGACACCGTAATCAGAGTGCTTGTAAACAAACGTCAGTCGATTGAATAATAACCAGATATGTACATTATGACAAAAGTAATATTGCACATTAACCAAACTCCTCGAGATCAAATTTATTGTAGGCAATAATACTTGGTTTCCATAGTAACATAATACCATACTAAAAATATCAAAACAGTCTAACAAAAACCCTGTCACAGCAACTTTTACCTCGTCAAAACATATGTCATATTTAATCAAATTATCCGGTGCCAAGTCGGTGGAACATCCCATCAAAAACAAAATGATTAACAGCTTGTACTTCATTAAATAAAGATGAAAGGTTTGTTAAGTTAAATTGAACAGAATGGATACGTAACGTGGCGTGTAATTTACGGAAAGACTTAATTTCGTCGCGCGATCATTTATCAACAGTCTAGTAACGTGACGTCACGCGAGTTCAAGTAGACCCATCGTCTGTAGGAAGCACAATGCATCTGTGGTTAAATTCTGCGCGCGCGCGCGGCTTTTTCGTTGCATAGTAACGAACGGAAGTAAGCAAGGAACACGACATACATTTGACCCACCTACTGCAATCTCCAAAATCCACGTTTTTCTGCAAAAACCTCCATTCGTAACCTTCCACTTTATATTTTTACAAAATAGTGGATGGAAAAAATCGGATCCCAGTGGGATCGGGTCAAATTCAGTTCATCCGCCATAGTGTACTTGTATACGATGATCCTTTGCGTGTGTACGCCGTATACATTACTATACAGTATAGTAATGTATATGGCTTACACACGCAAAGGCGGGTTTATACCGCACAGGTTACTGAGCTGGTTACCATGGTTACTAACTGAGTAACTGCACAGAGGTAAGTGCGGTTATATTTTGTAAATATTGCGATTCCGTACAGGGACTTTTGTCCCTGATTCCGTACCTACCCAAAATATTTTTATGTTTGGAAAATGTTGAGGCAAAAAGCACTGCAATTAACTCTTCGCCAAATTTGCAGCCTTTAAGTTGACTTAGGGCTCAGATTGGACTATTCAACAGCGTAGTTTATTACGTTGCCTTACACGATCGTTCTTGTTAACACGACAACTAACTTACAAAATTACAAGTTCTCTTACGTCTCAAGCTGATCAGTTTCCTGAATCAGGCGGGGCTAGTCAAGCTGGTGTTTTTAATTTTTTTAAATAAGGTTAAGCTGGTGTTGATGAGACAAATTACTAGTAGTACTAGTAGCTTATATACTATATAGTTATACGCACAATGTGTTATCTGTATTTTATATTGTAAAGACGTTATATAGAGTTATAATATTGAATACATTTATTCAATTTGTCTTCTAAGTGGGAACTGCTAGATTGAGCGATTAATTGATTGGAGACTAGTCCGTCAAACCATACAATTATTATAAAGGGTCTCAATAAGAGGTCTCGACTGCCTAGGCGTCAAACCTTGGCAGTCGGTAGTTTTCCTCTCATCCTCTGGCCCGGGATCAGCTGACCCTAGGGACCAGAGGGTAAAGGTGTAGAGACTATGTGTATCTACAAATCTTTCGAGGTTGTTTTTACAAGAGACAGGGCTTCCTACGCAAGGGAAGAAAACCGTGAGAAACAATCACAAATTATACAATGAAATATTATAAAACCTAGCAAAAAGAAATTCAAACAATCCTACACTACTACAAATGTTTATTACATACTACAATGTAATACACGATAAATAAATGCTGTATAATCAAGAAACAGGGCTTGCAGGGCAAGGGACGGAACACAGGAACTGGCTACAGAGTGTATAAAACAGTGATTCAGCATTTACAGCAAGTACCCATTGGGTATTGCTGAATCTGACCCACAAAATACCACAATCAATACAAGAATATACAATATAACAAACATCATGTTTATACAAGAATCAGGGCATGCAGAGCAAGAGAAGAAAAATAAGAGAAAAACTCCAACACATGTATATTTTATACCCCTTAGTCCAGCAAATAACAATAATAACTTGTAACAAAACTGTATAATATAAAATACATAACAAATACACAGTCTACCCAATATACGAGTTAAAAATTGTATAAACAAGAGACAGGGCTTGCATAGCAAGGGAAGAGATATAAGAGGACCAGGTAAAAGGTGTTTATTACAGTATCCAGTGAAGAATAAACTAAATATAGAGTATCTACAGTGTATTATACTCTCAATTATATTATATGTCTAAGACCATCCTGAGAATTCTGGCTGATCCAAGCAAAGCTGTATTTACTTCTGGAGATTAGAGATGCTCAGATTGCAGTGGACTGCGTCGAGGTGTTTACGAAAGTTAATGGTGATAGTTCCTAATGCGCCTATCACCACAGGGACGATTGTGACCTTTCGTAAATTCCAGTTCTTCTTAATTTCTCTTTTTAGGTCTTGATATTTCAATATCTTTTCTTGTTCTCTATCCAGGATCCGGGTATCTCCTGGGACTGCAACGTCAATGATGGTTGCTGCGTTGGTTACCTTGTCTACCAGGAGGAGATCCGGTCTGCAGTGTTCGATAACGTGGTCTGACTGGACATGGAAGTCCCACAATATCTTGACTTTTTCGTTCTCCAGCACCTTCTCTGCCCGGTGTTCGTACCACCTTTTACTGCGTGGGAAGCCGTATTCCTTGCACAGACTCCAGTGCAATGCGGCAGCTACTTTGTCATGCCGACACTTATATTCTGTCTGTGAAAGTTTTGGTCACCCGCCCATTCAGTATGTGGTCTATTGTCTCGTAATGATTTCTGGGGAAGTTGGCCGTTTAGCTCCGGACAGTCTATGCAACGTCCGTGCAACAACAAAAGAACCGTCTATGCAACGTCTATGCAACGTCCCTGCACAATGAACACTCTATGCACACTCCCTGCACGGTCAGTCTATGCAACGTCTATGCAACGTCTATGCAACGTCCCTGCACAGTACCATATGAACACCGGCTACTAGCCGGCTACTAGCCGGCTAGTAGCCACTTTTGTAATAACAGCTCCTCAACTTCACATTAACAACCGGCTACTAACCGGCACTTGAAAAGTGGTCACTAGCCGGCTACTAACCGGCTACTAGCCGGCTAGTGACCACAAAGTGGCTACTAACCGGCTACTAAGCGGTCACTAGCCGGCTATTAGCCGAGCTCTAAAGCAGACCTATTAGTAGCCGGTTCTAAACCGGCTACTAGCCGGCACTTGAAAAGCGGTCACTAGCCGGCTACTAACCGGCTACTAACCGGCTAGTAACCACCAAGTGGCTAGCGACCGCTTTTCGAGTGCCGGCTAGTAGGTCCGCTTAAGAGCCGGCTAGTGACCGGTTAGTAGCCGGTTAGTAGCCACTTGGTGGTTACTAGCCGGTTAGTAGCCGGTTAGTAGCCGGCTAGTGACCGCTTTCTAAGTGCCGGCTAGTAGCCGGTTTGGAACCGGCTACTAGTAGGTCTGCTTTAGAGCTCGGCTAATAGCCGGCTAGTGACCGCTTAGTAGCCGGTTAGTAGCCACTTTGTGGTCACTAGCCGGCTAGTAGCCGGTTAGTAGCCGGCTAGTGACCACTTTTCAAGTGCCGGTTAGTAGCCGGTTGGTAATGTGAAGTTGAGGAGCTGTTATTACAAAAGTGGCTACTAGCCGGCTAGTAGCCGGCTAGTAGCCGGTGTTCATATGGTACTGTGCAGGGACGTTGCATAGACGTTGCATAGACGTTGCATAGACGTTGCATAGACTGACCGTGCAGGGAGTGTGCATAGAGTGTTCATTGTGCAGGGACGTTGCATAGACGTTGCATAGACGGTTCTTTTGTTGTTGCATGGACGTTGCATAGACGTTGCATAGACTGTCCGGAGCTAAACGACCAAGTTGCCGATTTCTGCAGAGTCTGCCGAGGGGAGAAGAGCCAGGTGTTTTGTCAATCCTGTGCTACACATATTTAGTCCTAAGTGCTTGGTCTTGGGCTGCTATCAACAATCCTTCTGTCTCCTTCTTCAAGTCTTGTTGAGTGAGCCAGTTCCAAGAGGTTAACGGGTCCGCTATACCCATCATCTGCCTTGGGAATTGTCCGTGCATCACTTTAGCAGTCCACTTCTCCTTGCGGATTTCCTCGCGTTGTGTTCGGTCGATATCTTTCTCTATCTCTTCACCCAAGAGTATCTTGTCTTTGACAAAGTAGTCCTTCAGAGCAATCAGTTCTGGGTCTCTACTTCTCACCACATAAGTGGTGAGTGCATTCTCCTCTCTCTTTAAGACTTCCTCTATACTATGTAGCCCACGGCCACCCAGTTGACGGCTGACGTATAACCGATCAACATCTCCTTGGGGGTGGTGAGCTCCATTTATCCTCATCAGTTTCCGGGGGTTGACATCTAAGGCTTTGGTCTCTCCAGTATTCCATGACAGAATTCCAGCTCCATATCTTATCACAGGTACAGCCCAGGTGTTAATTGCTTGTATACTATTCCTGCCATGAAGCTGGGATTTTAAAACCTTTTTAACTCTTCTGATATACTCTTTTGTAACCAGTGCTTTCATCTCTTTGTGTAGTATATCATTGGCTTCTAGTATTCCCAGATACTTATACTCGTCCTTCAACCCATGGATCTGTTCACCTGTGGGTAGGGAGATGCCTTCGAATACGGCTCTTGCTCCCTTCTTCGCCTTCACCACGGCACATTTCTCTAGCCCGAATTCCATTTTTATGTCACTGCTGAACTCTGCTGTGGTATTAACCAGTGTTTGCATTTCGTCTTCACTCTCGGCATACAACTTGAGGTCGTCCATGTATAGCCTATGTGACACTTTCGGTCGACCTCCCCTCTCCAGAGAGTATCCTATGTCATGCTTATTCAAAAGAATGGACAGGGGTATAAGACTAATGATAAAGTGAATAGCTGATACTGAGTCTCCTTGAATAGACCTCTATTAATTTAAATTCTCCCAAAGGAAACTTTACCAAGCATCAGGTTAACATACGATTGTTTGAAGGAGGCTTCAAACAGGTCTATGATGGAAGAAGAGATACCACACATGGTCAAACAAGACAGAATCCAGGAGTGTGGGACGCTATCATACGCCTTCTTGTAGTCTATAAACGTCATGTTCAGGTTCCGCTTCCTTCGTTTACAGTTCTTCAGAATGAGTTTGTCTATCATTAACTGTTCGTTACATCCTCTGCTCTTCTTCTTGCACCCTTTCTGCTCAGGGGGGAGGAGTTTTTGCGGGTCTAAATGGTTGTATATGGAATCTGAGATTAGACCAGTGAACAGTTTCCACATAGCTGATAAGCATGTAATAGGTCTGAAATTGCCTGGAATGGGTCCTTTGGAGTAGTCCTTTATGAGCAGGTACGTGCGTCCCAATGTCATCCAGTCTGGGATATCAGCGTTGGTTAGGCAATTCATAAGTTGATCTGCAATCCTATTGTGGAGTTCTTTAAAGTGCTTTATCCAATAAGCATGCAGTCCGTCTGTACCAGGAGAGGACCGTCATCTTCTTCACTCTATCTGCAACCAGGGTGTTAGTTATAACGAACTGTCGCTGTTCATCTGCTGAGGCTAGTGCTGTTCTGACATCCGGTAACCATTCAGCATCACTGTTATGTTCAACCGGCTGCTCCCATATGTTCTTCCAGAACTTCAAACAAGAATCCTTGTCAGCCTCAGGGTGGGAGATATCCTGTTTTTCAGGGTTTGTTTGAAGGTTTCTGTAGAACTGCCTCTGGTTGTTTCCAAACAACTTGTTCTGGTGGTATCGTTCGCATCTTTTATTAAATCTCTTTATCTTAGCTGCTTTTGCACGAAGACGTTGCTTGAGCTCCTCAATGATGCATGATATACCCTTTTTCTTCAACAGGGGGTGACGTCTGTTGAGCCCTTCTAGTATTTTTTGTTTAAGGGTAGTACCTTTCTTCTTCTCCTCAAGATAAGAGATGTCTTTCCTCACCTGGGTAATCTTATCTTCGATTCTTCTTTTCCATAGCGGAGTTTTCCGCTTCTCTGCATTCTTATTTGCTCCTGCAAGCAATAGAGTGTTGGTTTCCGTGATTGAAGAAGTAGGAATCTCTGCTATAAGTATACATGAGTCGATGAGAGATGTTTCCTCCACAAGCTTCTTTCTGTTCACATGTCTCAGGGGCTTGGTTTCTATCACTGCAAGGGTCTTCTAAAAGGGTTTTTAGCCGCTCAATGATTGCCTCCTTGTCAAAATCAGGTACCGTTGCGGTGGGGGTGAGTTCTTCGGCGGCGACAGTTGGGATAGTTGCATCCCTCAACGTCCTGATTGCTTGGGAGACTGTGGGTAAAGCTTGAGTTGTCGATGTTGGAGCCTCTTCCACTACGCTAGGTGGAAGAGTACCTCGAATCTCAAGTAGTTCTATGTCTGAGAGGAGATTATTATTTCTGATTGACCTTGCTTGGTCTTGCAATCTGTACAAGTGAAGAGTCCGGCATCATCCCACAGTGACCGGAGTCTCCTTCTGTAACCAGAGCGGGATGGTTGGCTCTGGCAATACAGCGTCATGAGCTGTATGTTGTCCTCCTTGCTCCACGTGTGCCGAGTGGAAGTCTCTGTGCGAGCCTTCCTCTCACGTCGAGCTGGAGGGACGATGTTAGGTTGTTGATCCTGCTCTGTCCCATTAGTAGGGTTTGGGGACTGGTTTTTGGTACCCGGCCAATGTTTACAAAATAATATAATACATAACAATATAATTTTATTTAATATGCGTGAATATGAAAATTGAAAATGTTGATTACGTCTATTCATTAAAAACAAAAACAGAAACTTTAAAAATTAAAACTTGTATATCATGATCAGACCTCTCACCCTCTCAAACTGCTCCAGAAAATTACTGTCAATGATTACCCTAAAACGTATCCAAGGCAAGCTAGATCAGTACACCGGTCCTACACAAAGTGCTTACAAGAGAGGTAGAAGTTGTGGCGATATAATTTGGTCTCAACGTATGCTAACCTCAGTGGTACTTAGAAAGCATTGGAGCTACCACAGAATGAATATAGACATGTCAAGTGCCTTTGACACCATCAGCAGAGAAACAGTACTCAATGTTCTTGAAGATGCTGGCTGTACTAGTGATGAAATTAGGATGGTACGGCTCCTACTATCAAACACAGTGTTGAAAGTAAAAGTCAATAATACTGTATCAATTGAGTTCCAAAGCACAACTGGAGCATTTCAAGGAGATGCACTATCAGGTAATCTATTTACTGTTGTTGAAGCCGCTGCACTTATTCACCTCAGATCTGTACTCTCCCAAGTATCATCAACACCTTACCCAGTGAATCATCCAATCCCTAATCCTCCTATCTCAAAAGAATTCATGCCACTCGAAACAGGATACTCTGATGATATTGACTTTAATAACACTGAACTTGCTCCACTCAAAGAAATGCTTCCTATCGCTAAAGATATATTCCAGCAGTGGGACCTTCATATCAATTCTTCCAAGACTGAATTTGTCCATTTTTATTTAGCAGATCCTAAACCCACTGTTAAACGCAAGGTGATTGTTGGAAAAGTGTATAGAGGTGATGAAGAGTGGCGCTCTAACAAAACTTTAGGTTCGTTGATGTGCACTGTTAAGGATATCAAGAATCGAATATTCCTTGGTAATGTTGCCTTTAGTAAATTTCAGAAAGTTTGGACGAAGAGCAAGATTTCAGTCCAAAGGAAGATCAAAATCTACGAGGCACAAGTAGTCTCTATTCTACTCTACAACTGCAACTCCTGGGCTGCACCACTAGCTTCGTTGAATGAACTTGATATTGCTCATCGCAAACACCTCCGAAGAATCCTCAACATCAGATGGCCTACTGGGGTTATTTCTAATGAGGCACTCTATGCTCGTTGTTATGTCACTCCCTTGTCTGTGAGAGTCTCTAAGTTTCGATGGAGAATGTTAGGACATATCTTAAGAGGACAGGAAGACTCACCAGCATACACCTCTATGTTATTTGCTATAAATTCTGATATTTTTATGGAAGGGAGACGGGGTAGACCATGTTTAAACTTATTAGATGTTATTAGAAAAGACTTGACTAGTAGAAATCTTGATATTAGACTTAAGAATTTGATTGATTTCGAAAACCTTAGATTTTTAGCTTTAGATAGGGAGGAGTGGAAGAAGTTAGAAGATGTTTGATGTTTTTGTTTCCTTTTTTATGCGTTTTGATATCTATAAGGTGCCTAGGATGCTCTTTTAAAGAGATATTTCGTACTTTGAAAGATTTACTACTACTACTACTACTATATCATGATTTGTTAACATATAGTGACAAATAATTTGATTTGATACGACAGATGATCACACGCACTGTTTTATAAGCTACTTGAGGTTAATAGTACAGTTTTGTTTTTTTGTTTGAAAACCAGTTTTTGCTGGTACCCATAAGGGCTTTGGAACCAATATATAATAAATTGTATGAATAAATCAAATCCCCGTGGGGCACGCGACATTCAAGATCTAGTTGCAAGCACATGTTATAAAACATTGTAAAATAGCCTCAAGACCAGAACTGCATATTGCTTGGGCTTCCAGCCCAGTTTGCTCAACAGTTCGTGGCCTACTTACCTAACTTAAAACCTTAGTGCAATGCTTGCAACAACTAAAATCCTATTCTATAACTAAGTTACCCTATTACGTATAATCTAGAAGAGTGATGCAAAAAGTCAACTGATAACGCAACACAGTCTAATCATACTCTTATCAGTAGTTCCTCTAACCTCTGTTCTCAGTTATACAAAAAGTTTTAACTCCATGAAATTAACGTCACACACATACACAAATGCTTGACTTTCTCAAATAATTAGTCACTCAGCGACACAAACTTTATTGTTTTTTATGTAATATTTCTTGCTCGGGTCCTTCTTGATTCCCTCTTTCATTTCCTGTACGAGCTTTTGGCGAGAGATTCGCTCATCCTGCGACCTGTCTGGAGATAAGTAGAGTTTGTTGTAGTTGAAATTGTAGTCTGCCACATCAACCGATTTCAAGACTTTTGCTCTGCTCAGAAATTCACGTACAATTTCAGGATCTCGCAAAGTAACTTTTATCGGCCGTGATCGAGGGCTGTCAGACATCTTTACTCCCACTCTCTCAATGTTTGTTATAGTCGGCCTTCCAATGAACTTCATAAAACCCCAAATATCACCCACGAGATCCCGTTCGTTCATTTCTTGCTCTTCACATTCGAGCTGTTCTGGGGCCCCGAAGATGATAAAGTTTTTCGACCGATCATCTTCTGTAATCGCCGATTTCACAGCCATTTTGATTTTAGCTGGAGAGATATCAGAAGCTACGCTGTTATTCTTCACAACATCTGTAAACAGTTTCATTTCTGTTTTCACTGTCTCCTTCACTGAAGCTAGTTTACCAGATTTGCATTGGATGAGCTCGTTCTGAGTTTTTATCTGTTCTGATTTCTGTTGGTCAAGCGTCTCTGCTGCTGATCTCAAAACATTTCTCGATTTGCATATCATAGACCCCATCTTCAAAACTATTTCGGTTATTACATCCTTTGTAACGCCTTTTGGCTTGAACAAGTCATGAGTGAGGTCCTCTAGTTTCCTGCAATTAAGATTCGCTAAAACCGAGTCTGATAAGTCCTCAATCTGTTTCTCCAGTTCGTGAAGTGTACTGACCGAAAATTCCATATTGTGTATACTTCGTGTATAGCAAAGCTGCACAGTAAAAGGCAGTGCAATTACCTATTTACTGATAAGAGACAACTGATATCAACTCACAAGCGAAAAGATTGATTGCACACTGACAGATCCGTCTGAAAAAATCGATCTGCTGACACTCAAAGCTTTCAGAGGATTTTTGACGTTTTTGAGTCCCATTAGGTGCCCTTTATAGCTGACCAACTTTTCCAAACTTTTCCACTTGTCTTAAGGCCACTTTTTGCCACTTTACCACTTTTTACCACCTTTCTTGTTTGTCGAATATCTTTAGTTGTGAACATCGTAAAAGGTTGCGGATCAATCGAGTGTGTTTATATTACCATGAAAAAAAACTTTTATTCTAACAATTTTTACGTCAGATAATCAGTTAATTGGATAATTATCAATTAACTAATTAGCAAAATTCTAAAAAAATTTTATTGGCTCAAAATGATCGGAATAGCCTAAAACACGGAGAAAAGTAGTTTTTAGAAAAACTTTGAAAATTTTTCACTTACATTTTTTTTCGAGACTTGGAAAAATTTCGAAAATTCAAAATATTTTTTTCCGCCAAAAGTGATCAAATTGCATGAAACGCGGAGAAAAATGCTTTTCAAAAAAACTTAGTGAATTTTTCGTTTCAAGAAAACTTAAATCACCAATATTTGTAGTTGGAGTTCAGTAAATCGCGGCAGATTTTAGTGATCATGAATTAAAACCTCTCTGTACCGTCAATTGTGCTAATCTAAACCGGCCTACCTAGATTACCAGACCTCTTCTTTTCCTCAACAATCAAACCAAGTAGTTCATATCGCATTTGGTGGGCGATGTAAGTACATATCGAGCTGTATTCAATCACAATACGACACAATACGTGTATATTATATGGCTCTTAATGAGGTTTATGAAACGCTTAATACCGTGAGAAACCCGGTATAGAGACGTTTTACAGTTTATCACGAAAACGTATACTTGGCCTCATGGCTCATTTACAGTTCGAAGAAGGCAAGAACAGACCAGGGAAACTAAGGAACAGCCAGGTCCAGGAAGCAAGTGTAAATACACCTTCCAACATCTACTGTGACTTGTTTTGTATTGTACTGCATACCGCGACCGCTTCATTTGCTATGCGGGATAAAATCACCCCCATATGTCAGGGTTGGCTAAAAGTAAATTCAACAAGGATAACTTATGGGCAAGGATAAGATGTAGATACGAGCGTCGGGCAAGGGGTGGTACTGGTAAAGAACCGGTAATAATTCATACAGTGAAATGTTCCACGAGAGTCAGGATATTTTGGAAATTGCTAATAGAGACAGATCCTGATCAGGAAGGATTGTTAATTATAAACCCCTCCGGGATAGAATAAGATTCTGATAATCCCGGCTCCCGCTAAATAGATTTTGATAATCCCGGCTCCCGCTGTTAGTTTTTTCCCGCTGAATAAATAACCCCGGCACAGCTTTTATAATCCCGCCCCGCTAATTTGGCTCAACAAGATTTGTTTTGTTTTGATATTCCATGAGAATTTCAACCGCGTACTGTCACGTGTTTTGATGACGTGTATCACGTGACTAACTACTACGACGCGCATTGGTAAAAAATGTCACGTGACCTATGGCTTAACGTAAGAACTATAAATACACTCGATCTACGTATCGGTCTAATTGCAGGCGCTGGCAAAACTCCAGCACACTGCTTACATTACTTAAACTCTTACATTAATTGGACCAGTTCCAAAACTTGTCTCGACGGTTACATTTGATTTTGTCCGGTTCGGTTTACAGTACATGATACATTTATTATTACCCTAACGCGTCGTCCCTCTGCATAGTCCAATCACAACCGTTAACATGTATCACGAGATAATATTTTATCCAACGCGAAAACAATCATGCGCAAATTACTGGCGATTTAATTACTAAATCGCGCGGCTTACATGTAAAATTATTTGCGCGCGGCTTCTTACTTTCCAAATTTAAATTTTATTGGCACACATTTATATTCCGTTTTAAAATTAAAAAATTGTGATGGCAACGGCCCTCGGACAAATCTAGCGAGCGAAGCGAGCGCGCTCCAGAAAGGGGGGCGCTTTTTGAGTTGAGCGGGGGGGCGCCAAAAAGTAACGTTACGCCACTGTTCGGTTAATTTTGTCGTGTTTGATATAAGCCATGTATTATAGTCGTCTACTTTGATGAACTTCATGACACGATATCATTATTAGCTTTTATCGCTTGCCAGGCTTAACTCGACGCCCCTTATCGATATTCATATTCATTAATTTTGTCGTGTTTGATATAAGCCATGTATTATAGTCGTCTACTTTGATGAACTTCATGACACGATATCATTATTAGCTTTTATCGCTTGCCAGGCTTAACTCGACGCCCCTTATCGATATTCATATTCATTCAACGTTCTGACTGAGGAATAATGTTTAGATATAACGCCAATTTCAAAAGTCATAGTACCTTAGTTGTATTTATTTGGTAGTCACCAATTCCATTTCATATTTTCCATAATGATCTCATATTAATTTAATTTTTTGAGACTTTACTACATTTTTGATGAGAATTTTTGACATTTTCATACTAACCATTGATATTCTCAGATTATGCGACTGATTAAATGCTGAAGATAAAAGAAATATATTCATTTTGCTAAGATTATGTTTGCGTTTCATTGCTCAACAGCTGTTCGAAGGATCAAATTTAAGATGATCTCATGTAGCTAGAATTAAGAGTAAAATGTCAAATTTGTTGGTCCTAGCACTAACCCGGAGGGGTTTATAACACATAACACCGGCACGCTTAAGTTATATTAAAATAACCCCTCGTGCTAAAGCACGTCGGGGTTATTTTCATAATAATCCCTCGTGCTTCGCACTCGAAATTATTATAAATTTTTCCCGCGCGTCGCGGGAAAAATTGAAATATAATCCCTGCGCATGCCGGGGTTATGTGTATTTTATTGAGGATGTTGATTTGAAATCCGGACGTTGTGAAGTAAAAATACAGGTTCTTCCCGCAGGATATTCGGGGCCCATTATGATCAGCTCGGGATTAATGTGGGACAGATCGAAGAGCATTGAAAAGAGCGAGCTGACATTTTAAGCTTTCTGGTATTTTTTTGCCTTCTTTGAGCTGTCAAAGAGTCATGAGGCCAAGTAGACTTTTTCGTGATAAACTGTAAAACCTCTCCATACCGGGCCTCTCACAGGAGAAACGAGAAGTGTACGGTATAGAACGTTTCATATACCTCATTAAGTGCCATAATATAATATACACGTATTGCATTGTGTCGTATTGTGATTGAATACAGCTCGATATGTACTTACATCGCCCACCAAATGCGATATGAACTACTTGGTTTGATTGTTGTGGAAAAGAAGAGGTCTGGTAATCCAGGTAGGCCGGTTTAGATTAGCACAATTGACGGTACAGAGAGGTTTTATTTATTACAAATGTGATTATCTTAACCCCACTGATTCATCATTGAAATCAATAAAATGATAGTACAGCAGGCTATCGTTTCGTCTTTCGATCTTGACTGTGCCATTGGTGCAGTTTCTGTGAAAATCGATAAGGCTGTATTGTAATTAGTTATGAAACTCTTATCCCGTATGGTTAACGTTTTTCAGTTTCAGACCTTTCCACTTAGTAATTCCTGATTACTAAAATCTGCCGCGATTTACTGAACTCCAACTACAAATATTGGTGATTTAAGTTTTCTTGAAACGAAAAATTCACTAAGTTTTTTCGAAAAGCATTTTTCTCCGCGTTTCATGCAATTTGATCACTTTTGGCGGAAAAAAATATTTTGAATTTTCGAAATTTTTCAAGTCTCGAAAAAAAATGTGAGTGAAAAATTTTCAAAGTTTTTCTAAAAACTACTTTTCTCCGTGTTTTAGGCTATTCCGATCATTTTGAGCCAATAAAATTTTTTTAGAATTTTGCTAATTAGCTAATTGATAATTATCCAATTAACTGATTATCTGACGTAAAAATTGTTAGAATAAAAGTTTTTCTTCATGGTAATATAAACACACTCGATTGATCCGCAACCTTTTACGATGTTCACAACTAAAGATATTCAACAAACAAGAAAGGTGGTAAAAAGTGGTAAAGTGGCAAAAAGTGGCCTTAAGACAAGTGGAAAAGTTTGGAAAAGTTGGTCAGCTATGAAGGGCACCTAATGGGACTCAAAAACGTCAAAAATCCTCTGAAAGCTTTGAGTGTCAGCAGATCGATTTTTTCAGACGGATCTGTCTGTACTATAAAACAAAAAAGAATAACTGAGCCCATGTCTTATCAGCACCTGCTAGCGCTATCTATATGATGCTATTAATATGACAGTGAATGGGCAGTGAAAAATGTGGCATATGGTTGATAGTGACTAGTGTGCTAACCGTCTGGTTTTATTTATTCCTTAGTTTATTCTCGGTAGTTGATTTGTTGTGTGCCTGATCTTGTCGATTTACGTAGCCCGGGTAAATTATGTAACAGAAAAGGTGGCCATTCTTCATCGTTTCCTGAGCTTTGTAGTTCTATCATTACACGCTTCGCTGATTTCTTATATATGCTTATTGAGAAAATGCTAGATGGGCAAGTTATGCGACTAATGTTGTGCTCGGTAATAGCTAATATAGGACCTTTATACAGAACACTAGCGCGTAGATCTGGTTGAGAGTACGTTGTTAGCCAGTCGATATTGTCGTCATAAGACGTGCCATACTTTGGTATATCGGGAGGAAATAAGTCTTTTATCGACGACGGCAGAAGGCCAGGCATGTAAGTTATCTTGTGCATCAGAGTCAGAGCATTTTTTATGATGACCCCGTGTACAGATAATATTTCGTACTCTTTAAACGTAGTTTTAGTATGATCCGGAAGCTTACCGTCCTTGTAATAGTAATTCACGTAGCCCGGCATAACTGCTCGTATTCCGGCTGCCAGACTTTGGGGCCGGAGTGATATGATCCACCATAAACGTCATCAAGTTATTAACATGCAAGCTTGAAGCTTGTGGCGTATAATTAGTGATGTGATCCATGGATTGAATATAATTGACCTAGAAATGGGCTAGATCTGGGGTAGAGTTCATATGACAACTCTGCACATAGAAGCTACAAATTAAAAAGTGAACATGTTTTAAATTGAGACAATGTATTGGCTGGTTATAAAATGTTAAATCGATTAATAATATAATACTTCAGAATACAACAAATTACTCAATATTATTACCAAAGTATTTCGCAACAGCGAACAAGTACTCAATCTCTGTTGGGTATGTCGTGTAGAAGGAACAAAGGTCGTACAGAATACTGCTGGAAATCCTCTTCTTTTTGGAAGGAGTCTTTCCAACAGCAAGCCGATCCAGATGGTAATCTGTAACAACCTGTTGCTCCTTGATAGCACGAAAATATTCTTGAACAGAGGGCTTTGGGCGATTCACTCGGGTTTTGAAACCTCTGTGAAACCCCTCCACCATGTTAGAGGTCCGAGGGAACTCCGGATCCTGAAGAATACTGGCGAAATGATTCCAGAACTCTAAAGGATATGTGGGAGGAACCCTCACCTCACTGTCTACAATGGCTGACCCTAAGTAAGTTTTCTCGAAATAATTCACTACAACCATCAACTCTGGATAGTTAGATTGGATGTAGAAAGTTATTTCAAAGAAAGCCTCCTCAACATCAGCTACTGGGACAAAAGCTAAAAAAGCAACCAGCCTTGCGGCTCTCGCAAAAATCTTATCCTTAAAATATCTAACTTTAAATTTTTTGCTGATGTTCTTCTGAACAGACTGACAGAGATGGAAGTAACAATTGGCAACGATCCATCCTGGCAGAATGTCCCGAAATGAGTTCATAACAGCTTTCTCAAAATCTATAAGAACAGTACCAGTGTCAGTTGGACAATTCTGGTCAAAGAAATACTTAATCACACTCAAAACATAACTATAGGTGTCTCCTTTCTTATCACCAGTCAAAATATAAACTAATGGTAGACATTTGTTTTCTATCACCGAATGTATGGTGTAACTTTGGGGAAATAGGAAGGTTCCTGTTGGTGGCGAAGGCTATGATTCTCACATCTCGGTCAGTCTTCCCATCAAAGAGGATAAATTGTTCGTCTCTTCTCGTAGATGTGCAGCTGGGAGGAAGAACGAATTCAAGAGAAGTCTTCGACTCGGTATGTTGGGCAGAAGCTCTGGCTCGTTGGACGACTTTTCCAAGGGATTCCATATTAGGTAGCGTCTGGTTTACTTCTGTTGAAGCATCAGCAAGGACTTCTGATATTTTTTAGTAAAATTTTAATTTAAAATCTAACTCTATTAGGGATAACGCTGCGGAAGATTGAGCGTGTCGGCGTAGATTGCGTCGTTAATGTTGACTAGCAGCAAATACAAGAGGACCCGACTGAATTGAAAGTCAACAATGTTGTTATACGATTTAGGTATCAGAGCTCAAGATATTTGGGGTAGCAGATCCTTAGCGTGGCAATTTCATTGTTTTAGCATGTGATATCTATTAAATTTAATATCATTCTAAGTTGGTGCCCGCATGTGTGCATAAAAAATTCAATTATCATGGGAAACGAAATTGAACTCTCGTTCAAAGAAATGGAAGGTGCGTAGAGATTTAGATAATATATTTAATGATAAATATTATATAATGTTGCTCCTTAAAACTTGACTAAGGAGATAGAGATTATCACAAGCTTGATATTGTTACCAGCCCAATAATAACAAAACATGATACCACTTATATACCACACAAACTCAACAACTCACTTCTTTATTCTATAAGTTAACTTATAAGGGGAGGCAAAGGGGTAACTATTGGATAATGGGAACTTTATTGTAACGTCCGAATTGATTAATTAGCGTATATTTTTATCATTAACGATTTTGTTTACAATTTAGATCTCGCGGTTGATAAGACTCAGATCCACGATTCTGTAGATATATGACTCTACAAAACTTTGGAAACTAGAGTGCAAAGCGCTATTTCGATTGTTATGGGAACAAAAAATAAACACCTCACAAATATAAAACTCCTCGGAGAGATTGACGTCCTCTGTGGAATCTGAACAAGGCATTCCCATGTCCCGGAACTGTTCAAATGTTCGTACATGCCCTCTCCGACGAAAGTAAGAACTGTGAACGAGCTAGATACAGCGAAGTGCCGTTTTACCCCGTATTAAATCTTCAGTATGAAGATTACCGACGCCGCTTTAGTCAGAGAGCAAAATCAGTCTTTTCGCTAACTTAGAGGGGCTTTTTTCACAGATTGCTAGCATCATAAGAGAGACAGGGAGATTCCTGGTGAGAGCAAACAACATGCGTTTCCGAAGACGGAAGTAACTTTAGAAGGATAGCTGCTGAAAGTCCAGCTGTAAAGTCCCGCCACATTCAACTGAACTCCTTTGCGGATACGTGACGGTCAGGTCGAGCTTATTTCATTTTGGACACTGAACCGTGATATTCGGTGTACTAATTGCATAACATACATAAACATATCCATTATGGAACATACGCTTATGGAAATAAAGTCATTATATTCGCACTTGTTACTCCTTTGACAAGATGTGACGTGTTAAATTTTAATGATTTATAAATTAAGACGTGAGTGTTAGGGCTCTCATGAAAAATTTATGTTCAAGCCTGGTTTAATCTGTTTAATCCTGTTTAATCCTGTTTTGGACCTCCCGGTTCTCGTCGGAAAAAATATGATTTAAAACCATTTTCAGATTATAACTTGTATTATAGTATCTAGTGTACCCGTGCCTACGAGCGGGGATTCACTATCGCAGTTGAAATGCAAAACTATCAACGCAAAATTTTTTATTCAAAAAACACGCATTTAAATTTTCATAGTACATATTTCTGTCACAATTTTTAGTAAATTATGTTACAGGTTCTTAGGTTTTAAAGTGTTCCAGGAAGCACAAACATTTTAAATGTTCCTCTTCCTCTGGGTCGCTTGTTTAGAGTTAGACAAGTGCAGTGGGATCTAATCGTAAGACTAAGAAAATTTTAATTAATTATACGATCTAGTTTAATCAGGTCTATGATCAAGATCATCGCCTAGAGGTAGGCTCACTCTGCGTTCAACGCTGCGATTAAGAGCAAGATATTTGTTAGACACGCCCATATAGATTCTATAGTGACTGTTCAGAATTCAATGATAGCATCTGCCAAACTACGATCGGAAGTAAAAATATCCACATTCCAGGAAAACAGGAAATGCCTAAAATAAACTAATAGCACGAGGTGGTAACATCATACCTGTGCTTATACCTAATATCCCAGAATCCGGTTGAGAGATTGATCAACCGCGAAGCTTCCTCTGAATCCGCTATCAACCAGAAATAAGAATGCCGTGTAATTAGCCGTAAAATATAAAAAATCTCGTTATGGCTCATTATCTTACTTACCTTTTTCACGGCATAATCTATTCACGTCATGACCGCCCTAAAATTGTGAAAAGTTTGGTAATTTTAATAAAGTGTTCTACTCTTTTTCTGAATCTTAGAATGTGACTGAGGAGCTTATGAAGAAAATTACGTATTCGTACGGGGGGTTAATGTTAAATACGTACGATCCTAGCCGTAGGATAAAAGTACGTGCGATTACAAGCCGTATTTTATCCTTGAAATACAGATACCATATTTTCAGGATGTCATTTTTCCCGAATATATTCATTTTTTCGGTAAAACGTAAATGTGTGATAAATTAACGTCAGATACTATGACTATTTACTATAATGTATATGTAGCGTTAATAATTAAAGCTCAATACACAAAGAAAAAACATATATTTTGTTACATAGTTACAAAGTGGGTTGAATCAGATAACTTCAGCTTATTATTTGCCTACACAAATATTAATTACTTAATTAATAGCCAGGTTGGGGTGGTTAAGTAATCTAGTTTTACTGTAGATCTACTCAGTAGCGCAAAAAGTTGTTTCGTTACATGCTTGAACTCACCTATTATATTGATTGGACCCCCGTGTACGCTGTGTACATCTTATCAAAATTTAAAAAATCAATATCTTTTAAACATTATTCATGAAATTCAAGCGTATTTTGATAATTCATCAGCCCTGTAGATGTACTTTTAGAAAAAATTGAAAAGTACGTATCGTACAGGCGGTTTTATAAGTACGTACTACGATACGAATTTCACATCACAGGTTAAAACGGTGCGAAAGTATAAACTCGCTCATTCCAAACAGACCACAATTTAATTCTGAGTACCCCCTAACATATCTAATGGTAATACTTGATAGCAATCTCGAGTTCCTTCCATATTACCTAGTTATATAGCAAAATCATTATGTGAGAGAGAGAGAGAGAGAGAAGAGGATGACATAGAGAGAGAGAGAGAGAGAGAAGGAGGAGAGAGAGAGAGAGAGAGGAGAGTGAGAGAGAGAGGAGAGAGAGAGTGGAGAGAGAGAGAGAGAGAGAGAGAGAGCCCCCCCCCCCCCCCCCCCCCCCCCCCCCCCCCCCCCCCCCCCCCCCCTGAGAGACGGAGAGAGAGAGATGAGAGAGAAGAGAGGTAGAGAGAGAGAGAGAGATCAGAGGAGAGATGAGATCAGAGAGAGAGAGAGAAGAGAGGCGAGGAGAGAGAGAGATATCAGAGAGAGAGAGAGAGAGAGATCAGAGAGAGAGAGAGAGAGATCAGAGAGAGAGAGTACACACAAACACAAAAACACACACACACAAACACACACAAACACTAATATCACATTTGGGTCACAAAATGATCAATTAAACCACTTGCACCGGCCGATTTAAAAACTTTTATCATCGGGCTCGTCAGAGTTGAGTTTTTCGCGGCAATATTACGAATGCCGTTCGGAAATTACCCACAGACACACAGACACGGTACGTCGGTACATACATCTGGGGATTATCAGTATTGATACCTCGTAACGTAACATTAATCAATTGAAGATGATAGAGACTGAAATGTATTCGTTACTTTTGATTCCCCCGGTATAAATACTCCCCTAGCAGACTCACGTATAGAAATTTATTTTCTCACCACCTTAATGTGCAGGGTTGGGGGGGGGGGGGGATGGGCGCCATTTAGGGGGGGCGCAAAATGTGGTAAAACATTACTTTTTAGAGATTTCACAAACGTATCCTCTAAAAATAAAATCCCTTAAGTGTCCAAATTTAGGGGGCGGGGCAAAAGGGGAGGGGCGTCACGGGGGGTCACTTTTTCAGCGGGGGGGGGGGGGGCTAAACAGGCAACGTTTACGCCATTTGATTTTGGGGGGGGGGGGGGGCGCTAACAAGTAACAGGAACGGTAATGCTTAACCTCACCTCAAAAACACGGCTTCGTAGCTGAAACTGGAGAGACTCGGTTTATAACAGCAGCCTGCTGTCAGCAGGTAAATGAGCCCTCAACAACTGCAGCTTTTTATAAGAGCTAATATTTAAAAGGTTTAAAGAGCGGAAGTGACACATAATATTAATAATCATCTGCTCGCAAGTTGCCATGGTTACTAGTTGGTGACTACAATTACAGCTTGTACTATCAACCAATCACATCCACGACTCAATGACTGTTGCCTGCATGGTGACACTTGTCAAGAATCATTTGGGCCTGGTCATCTTTTACTGTCGCACATTTTTAAATCCGATAATCATATTGGAGATGCTTTAACGCGTTAGAGCGTTGAACAGCCGCGAATATGCGGCGATCAAGTGACCGGGAACAAATCTACCATTAACTTTAAATATCTGAGTAAGACAGCTCCGTAACCATGACAACAGGTAGGTACATAACCGTAGCAACTCCGGCGAAAGAAGTTATAGTCGATTTAAACATCAACCTTCAAATACAGATGCCATCAGAAGGACAATTTAATTAGATAACGACTAAAACAGAGTTTATACGGACCAGCTTTTGGAGCTCATGTCACGGAGAGTTGGCGAGAGTTTGACTAATTTGCCACGTGCAGGTATAAAGATCCGGCAATTAATCAATCATGAACATTAATCATGTACTGTCTCGAAAGAACTTGGGGTTATTTATATATTCAACATCACGCATGGCGACCATCCAACACTTTTCTTAAAACCTTTATAATTCAACAATGTCCCCAACTGTAAGTAATCACCTTTCTTCATATACCAGGTCGGCCACTGTTTACTTTTATCAATAATTATAGATATACAGGGGGGGGGGCTCCGTACTGAGCTATTAAGCCCCCCCCCCCCCCCTGTATATTTAGTGATTTTAACACCACTTGGGATATCAAATTTCGGGACCTAAAATTCTTATTCCTTGGCCAATTTTTTATTTCTTTATACTGGTCAAAAGGCCATATAAAGCATTCGACTTAGTCAAAAAGGTTTTGAATGGTTTATTTCTCGCGGTATTTGCGGGAAGTCGCGCTAAAGGTGATGACGTGGTGTGAGCTTTTTATATAGTAAGATATATAGTAAGTATAATCATCCATCAGAATGAATTTTGTAATAGGTACTTGGCTGCTTTCTATTTACAACACATATGGAGTAGTTCGCTGTTTAATTCAGTTTCATGATGAAATACTGATGTTGGAATTTAATATCGGTGAAGTCCTTGTCTCTTCCAACCGGATATTATCCAACTATCTATTTACAATCCTTTGCTGGGACACGAAAACTGAATCATGAAATAAGGATCACAATCAGAATGTTACCCGAGTTAACTTAGTTTTCTAATATCGCTCACTAGATAAGCTATATACTTGATATTGGATTTTACCCATTTAATTAAATTTTGAATGACAAGAGAACAGTTAAAGGACAGGCTTTGCTGCAAGAATGCTGGAATGCATAGTTATTAGTCTAACTATATGGAATGGGGTGGAAAATATTGTTAAAGATTGTTATCCTCGCTTCCTAATACTTCCCCGCAGTCCCCGCTCATATATTGGGAAAAAGATATTGCATAAAATATAATAGGTACTGTTCGCTAACCAATACTGATGTAGGTTCGCTTATAGATTTCAAACAATATACACATAATATCACACTGACCCTATATAGATAAAAATCTTTCCATGTGAAAGGTATAATTTTGCATACTATGATAACGGTAATTGAATTACCTCGTTAACCAAATCGATGTCTGGAAGGCTGAAAATTTCACAAGGTTTACAAGGTTTACAAGGTTACAAGATTTACAGGTTTACAAGGTTACAAGGTTTACAAGGTTTACAGGTTTACAACGGTTACAGGTATACAGGTTTAAAGGTTTTACAAGGTTACAAGGTTTACAAGGTTTACAAAATTAGATCTACATTACAGTGAAACAATGTCAGATCACGTGACCTGACATTTTGCATAATATGATAACGGTAATTCAATATTTGCAAAATTGCAAAGAAGGAAGATAAGTGAAATGCAAATATGCTTACTACAGCTCTGAACTTAAACTACTTAGAAAATTATTTGGAGATTACACATGTATATGACTATCTTATCGGACCTATTTGAACGGACATTAATTGAACGCTGGAGTTCCTAGCGTTCATCTTAATGTCCGAGCTCAAATAAAGTCCGTCCGTTTAAAGTCCATCTAAGTTAAATACCGTAATTGATATTTATCCAAAATTATTCCACTGCGAACTAAAAAGTTATTTGGAGATTACTCATTGATATCTATCTAAACGTTCTTGGTCATAGTTATTCAAGTTCGCTTTTACTCTTTTATAACTCACTCAGCTAATTTCAATAATTTCATCAGCAAAACTTTCAAAAAAAGGGTTAAATGAGTTCCTCCGAATACGAATAATCTAGCACGAAATTTTTTTCATAAAAGTGGTTAAGTTAAAAAATAATTTGGTTATAAATGATGTAATGTGATACGTGCGCTGATACAATATAATGGGTAATATGTAAAAGTGCGCAACTGTTATTTGTTTTGAAACTTCCCGCCAGTCACTAGTCAGTCTGAGTTGACTCGCAGTCTGTCTTTGTAAAACCCTTGCGAGACATTATCGGTTACCAGTGTCCACGTTTCGGGGCAATAATTTCCGGAAAATATTATAAATGATGTAATGCTCTTGGACACGAAAGGAAACACACAACGTAAGCTGAAGACGATTTACACATGTATTTTGAAAGCCCCTGCCAAAACAAACTTTTTGTATCACTTATTATTTTTAAATAATCCCTCTCCAGACACAACGTAAGACTTGAAATATTCCTAAAACGAAATCATTAGAGCCTCAAATTATTTGTTATATAGTTGTGTTGAAAGTATTAAAGTATATAAATGATGTAATGATACAGGTTAACCATCTAGTAGGGTATTAAAAAGTTTAAACCTGTAAACTATAACAAAAATTACATCATTTTTGACCCAATTTTTTGCCTACATTTGGTCATTAAAGATGTAAATTTTGATATAGTTCTTGCAATTGTTACTAGATCTGCCTACACAAGGGTCACTACCTGTGTAGGCAGATCCCCAAAACGCAGCTCAATTGTCGTGTTGGATATTCAATATAGGGGCCACACAACGTTCGGGCCACAACTGTTTTTATACAGACTGATAAATCAACTGATAAGTTAATGAATTGGAGTTACATAATTCATTCATCAATTCAATATATTTCTATTGAATAACTTATTGTTTCATTGAATTGCACGCTGTTTTCAGATAAACCCGACCATTGTCGCGTCGATCACAGATATGATTGCTGCATCAAAAAGCATATAAGCCCCTAGCTTTTCGAGAGACCCTATGTGTTATTATAAACTACAAGAACGCTCTGGAAGTACATGCGAGTAACACTTGCCCTCAGCACGGTGTCTGGAAAGTCTCAGAAAGTAAATTACGTTAGTTAGCAAAATAAGATTTAAACATGATTAATAATTGAAAAACATTTCCACCTCAATATCTACTTCAATTACCATTTCAATCCACTTCAATTACCATTTCAATCGTCCATACTCCATAAACATATTAAAATATTGTGTGATATATAAAGATCACGTCATGAGAACATGTTTAATCAACTTTTACAATCCGTTCCTCCAGAGCTTGTTATTAAGGGCACCTGTCAGACGAAATGAATTCTTACTGACTGTTTCTATGACAACCCAATCTACTTATTAACCTCGTCTTACATTGTCTCTTTGACTGAGATTATCAAAGTCTTTGACTGAGATTATCAAAGTTAAGGTCGTGTCTGTAATAACTTTCTTGGTATTATCTGAGATTGCCTAATAAGGCTTTTCCCCGGTGAAACACATCACGTAATAGTGATAGAGAGAAGGGAACATAACAGCCCCCAAACTGCGATCGTTGCTCGGCAACTGTTATAGACATCTTGCTATTTTGGTTATAAATTGACCTCGGCATTATACAATACAAAGATACAAGGGCAGGTCTCTCCCGAACGTTGGGATGGCCTGAGGTGCTTATCTCCTTTCAGTAACCCTAAGCACTCTGTTGGACGGAGGCACTTACTAGCTGGAAGGGGGTTAGTCCTTCTAGCCAGAATCGAGAGTGTGTATCACCCAGCCGAAGATGGGACCAGTTACCAAAGCACAGCTTGGTGGTAACTGTCCGCCTTGCATCCGACCGGAATTTGAACCCGGGTCTTCTTGCTTGGGAGGCGATCGTGTTACCACTACATCACCCGGCCGACAAATTATACAATATCTCAATTGGTGCAATGGATTTTTTGCAGTTTTGGGTGCTATTATAATTGTAATCTGGAATCTCGTAAGGTAGGTAGTCAAGCTGAACTGGGACAAAACCAAATGGTACGAAAAAGATTGATAGTACTCTGACACACATAAAATCGATATTACATCCAAACATGTACATTGTTCGGGATCAGTCAAAATGTATCATAGTTGGAACGCTGGAAGCCAGCCAGTGGTGTAACGTTGCCTGTTGGCGCGACCCCTCACCCCCCCCCCCCCCCCTACACTGCAGGGTCAGTAGTTGCTATGTTGACGTCACGTGATATCATGATGACGTCACGTGATATTGTGATGACGTCACCCCCCCCCCCCCTGTCACTGCGGGGCGGCTGTTGCTATGTTTATGTCACGTGATATCATGATGACGTCACCCCCATGCACTGTGGGGTTGGCGGGGCCCTTCGTTACGCCACTGAAGCTACCCTCTAATTAGTTTATCGTTCAGACCCTCACGAGATACTGAACAAAGGAATAATACCATGACCAATGGCTGTGGTTCTTAGTAAAATGAAACCTGCAATCATGACCGATTGATGGGACGTGTATATATGAGACGTATATATACTTACATAATATGTTTACCTATTGTCGATGAGAAGGTCGGTTGAAAAGACGATTGAACATTGCCAAATTTGGAACATTGCCAAATTTGGTCAATACAATTACTGAAAAAGTTAGCTTATACTTTAAAGCTATAATACAGTATACAGTCTAGCTGACACTCCAATCTGACAGACATTTCAATAAACCTTATTACAATCGACTGATGAATACACATATAAGTTTAAACGTGAGTGCATAGAAATAGAAGTCATGATGTAGATTTGGCCGTTAGTGATTCAGAAAAAGCAATAAACGATTAAATGGTTCTTTTTGAAAGAGACAAGCACTGGTGTTTTGGTCTTTAAACATGAGGTTCAATCTACAAAAGCCACCAATTTTAGTCAGGCAAATTGATTGAATATATATTGAAAGTAGAAATTGCATTAACGTCAGTATAAACACTGAAGACATGATATCTTATCGGTCATAATTATCACGGACATTACTCACGCTGATGAAGGCCTTAGCGTGAATAATTATGTCCGTGAAAATAAATGTCTGTGGCATTATTAGGTCCGTGAATAACTATTTAGGTTATTTTCCGGTATTATTTCCATTAATTTTAGTGGTGTGTGTGTCCCTACATATACGTAGATATGTGTGTAGCCGACTACTATATTAGTTTATAGTGTAAAGTCTATGACAAATCTATCCTCAGTCACACTCAAGAGTTCGAAAAAGAGGTAAAACAACTTATTAAAAATCACACAAATTTCACAATTTTTTTTTGGACATTTTTGGGCGGTCATGAGCGTGAATATTATTTCCTCGAAATATTTGGTCGTGAAACTTTTCCGTGACAATTATGTCCGATAAGGTAGTCGAATTATTGTATGGAATAAAGGAATAAAATGGAATACAAACACTTACACATGTTATCCAGCAAGAAACATTAATTAAACTTATCATGCTTGATAAACATTAAACGTGGTAAACTTATTATACTCACTGACTGTTTTCATGACAACCCAAGGCTGTGACAGACTCATAAAAATTCAGTACGGCTGCCAAAAAGTTAAAATGAAAAAGATATAACCATGTTCGGCAAAACTGAAAATTGTGAGTCACTAATAGAGGTACAACGAAACAACATTTCTATTGCTTAAGAAAGGGTTTATTATTTAATAAACCAGTTCCCAAACAAACAGTTCTTGACCACCGAAGATGGTCTCATCGAAAAATGAAAACGACCAATGTTTTTGGGACATTTCTATTTTATAGGCCATATCGTAGTGGTTTTTTTAAGGGGCGAATGTTAAAAACGTTTCGAGATAATGGCCCCAAAAGGTTTATAACATTGGCCCTTTCATGTAATCCATTTCTGAAATGTTTTAGGGCAATTGTGTGACCTTGCATTGTATTTATAACATATTGTATAACATTCGGCTTTTTTGAAATTTCGAAAATAACATTCGCCCTTTGAAAGTTTATAAATTTAAACTAATCACGATAGAGTTTCAAACTTTTCAGAATGTTATAGACCTCTATAAGACCTAGTGTATAGAGGTCAGTGTACAGCTGTCCCCGACACTGGTTTTGATTGGATTAAGAATTTCGGCATGTTAATAACCATTTTATCATATAGTTGGCCCGTTTTGGCCCATTTTGGCCCAATTATATATGCCAAATTATCTCAGTATGATTAACATGCCCCAATTCAAAAAGATGGCTGAGTTATGAGTCAAAAACCATATGTCCATGTTTGGGCATACGCATGAAATTTTATAGATTTCAGCCCATAAATTGGTCAAATATCAATAATTTTAAACGAGAGTAATTTATATGCAAAAGTTAGCCTAAACTAAATATTCTCTGTGATCTATAGCTCAATATTTTTTGAAAAACCACACTCAACTGACGTGATGTATAAAGGGTTCTCTCGAACGGGCCCTAGCTCTTAGTCTTAATCTGAAGAAGACTAGGCTATATGGTATTTTCAAAAAGAAGGGTGGTTGATTCTATCTCTCTACAGGTAAGTATAATCGTCAAACTCACCTATAGAACGCAAAACGGAGGCCAGGTTTTGAGGAGTTATCGTCGACGACAAAAAAAAATGGGCCAGCCAATCCGACCGTCAAATCAAAAAGTCCATTTCATGTCACGGTTTATAGGTATTATGTTCAAAATAAAACGCAAACTTCGCCAATCAAAGCACGCATACAGATCTCCAAAAGTTTGTACAATCTCACTCTACCTTTCTGTTCAATAGTTTGGGGCTTGTGCTGCAAAAACCTATTGAATCATTGTTACTAAAACAAAAAGCAGGGAATTCGTGCAGTTATGCCACGCTACGTGAAGTACTATTACAGGACGGTTACTTTAAGTTCCGGATCATACTAAAACTTCGTTTTAAGGGTACGAAAGATATTATCTGTTACACGGGGTCATCATAACAAATGCTTGACTCTGATGCACAAGATACTTACATGCCGCCTTCTGCCGTCGACGTAAAAGACTCAATTTCTCCCGTATACCAACGTATGGCAGGTTCTTATGACGACAATATCAACTGGCTAACACGTACTCTCAACCAGATCTACGCGCTAGTGTTCTGTATAAAAGTCCTAGTAGATATTAGCTATTACCGAGCACACATGGTGACATAACTTGCCTATCTAGCATTTTCCAATATGGCATTTATAAGAAATCAGCCAAAGCGTGTAATGATAGAACTACAAAGCTCAGGAAACGATGAAGAATGGCCACCTTTTCTATTACATAATTTACCCAGGCTACGTAATCAGCAAGGATCAGGCACTCAACAAATCAACTACCGCGAGAATAACCTAAGGAATAAGTAAAACTAGACGGTTAGCACACTATAGTCACTATCAACCATATGCCACATTTCTCATTGCATATTTCACTGTTCATATTGATAGCGTCCTAGTTGATATGATGCGAAAGTGCTGATAAGTACATGGGCTCAGTATTCTTATTTTGTTTTACTTCAATCAAGAGCATTAGACAGATACAGGAGTTACTATACCATCGACTGCTGCGTTGCCCACTAATCAGTACATCTGACACAAGTAGCTTATAAAACAGTGCGTGGGATCATCTGTTAAAATTATTTGTCACTATGTAATAAATCAGATATGCAATTTTACCTTTAATGTTTTTAAAAATTTTTTATGGTATAGACGTAAAAGGTTACTTCATATTTTCAATTTTATATTAGTATATTAAATAAAGTATAATTTATGTATCATATTATTTTGTAAACATGCCGGTGTACCAAAAACCGGTCCCCAAACAAACAAACGAAATGTGAAAACTTCTGTGTTAATATTTACAATATTTACAATATTTTCCCTGCCGCCAAATGTTTTTGGAGACCTATCTGAAAATTTCATGGGCAAACATTAAAAATATAAAAGTCTTAGGCATAAGATGATTTGGGCTTGGCATAACTGGGCCAAAATTAATGAACCAAATATGGACATAGCTGCACCGCGGGCACCGTTGGGCTCCCGTTATATAATATTATAAACGGATTAAACGGATTGAACGATATTAAAAGATTTGTAGTTACTCATACGGGCATATCATTGAACCATGAACTGAAATTTAGTGATCAGAAACGCTAACGTGACGCACAAGAAAATCTTTAGTTCTTTTAGCCTGAAGCAAAGTTCCACTACCAAAATTGAAAATGGAACCACTGTAAAAATGAACGCTTATGACTCTGTAAAAAAACGAATAATATTCATATTTAAATAATACCCGATTTGGACGTGCTGTACGAGTTGACATTATGTATTGGTACATGCATTATTGCGAAATCAGGAGTAGACATTGATATTGAAATACTATTGATGGACCTCTTAATACCAGAGTCAGTTATTAAAATTATTAGAATAAATTAAATTATTTACTGCATTAGTTAGATCAGACAATATCATTATAAATTAATAAACAAATTATCAACTTTTAAAAGAACAACCTCGCCCGGCCTTTAAAACGTAAGTATTAGAGAAAAAATGTGGATTTGAAAGCAGGAGTCAGGAGACCTCTGTTGATGTAGAAACCATGACAATTACATCACGCCCACGTGCAATACATCACGCCCACGTGCAATACATCACGCCCACGTGCAATACATCACGCCCACGTACAATTACATCACGCCCACGTGCAATACATCACGATTCACGCCCACGTACAAAACCCGCTGTGAGTAGCCAAGTATCCACTCTGACGATGGCAGCCCAGCAGCTGGTTTGCGGTCTCCTCCGCAAGGTTTGCACCGAGAATTATGCAAGAATATGTTGTTGAGAAGTTTAAATAACTCCAAATGTGGTGTTTGCAAACTTCCACTACAATAATATAATGACGGTTTGCACAATGCAGCGTCTTTGTGGATTTCACAATTTTACAAACGCAATTAATAACCAACCAACTTTAGAATATTAAATGAGGCGGTTTTATTGAATGCTTTTTCACCAATCTCCTTATTGCTTCTGAGGCAATGGGTATTATGGTGGTTGTGTACGTACAAACGTGAACCGCGTACAAACACAGTGGCCCTGGAAAATTAAATGTATTTTTGTGGGTTTTGATGGACAACTATAAAAAATATTGGTTTTAAATTGGCTTGGAATGCATAAAAACACCAAACGAAGCGCTTAGTTCCTCTCAGAGACCAAATCTACAAAAAATAACCTCCTCTCGGAGACTATATATACTCAACAATATAAGCTCGCGTATACTATTACTCAACAATATAAGCTCAGCTCACGTTTACTATTGCTCAACAATATAAGCTCACGTATACTATGATCTCTCAAGTAAGTACAGCGGAGTATAACGTATAAGACGAACAATATATTTCCTCATTTATATTGAAAGTAAGAAAAAAAAACCGCAATAATAGTGCTGCACACTGTAACCTCAAGCTATTGCTTACAGTGAGCTATTATGAGCAATTTTCTGCCAAAAAGAAAGTGACCACGTGACCGAGATAAACCAATGGTTGGAACCGCGAGTAAGTGCACTGTCAATTAGGTAATAAGGATTCTAAGAATCTTAATAATATCTCTAATTTAAGACTACTAAAGTTCATTAAATACTGGAACAGTACTTTATTTGTAGTAATACGTTAACACACAAGTTGGCAAGTAGGCACAAATCCACATTCCTCTATAAATTCAGCATACAAATCCTGAACCTGCCAGTTGTATATATCTTTAGTGTCATAGTAAACTGTAAAGTACAAAGACTTTTAGCAAATGTGGTGTAGGTGCAGTGCGTAATGAAATTGACAAAGCCCTTCGTGTCATGGAGTACCCAATGATCTTGCAAAAAGAGGAATAGACTTTATTTGAACGGACTTTAAGTTTAACTGGACGCTGGAAGCCCTAGCGTTTATTTTAATGTCCGTTCACAATCATGTCTGTTCACGCAATGTCCGGTATAGCAAGTGGACAGGTATTATAGAAATAAGGTATAGCAAGCTGACAGGGATAGCAAAAAGGTATAGCAAACTGACAGTGATAGCAAGAAGGTATAGCAAGCTGACGGTATAGAAATAGGGTATAGTATACCTGGCGCACCCATCTGTCCCGTAGTTAGTTTTTAGTTTTGACAAACACTCCCTCAGCGCTCCACAAAAAACTCCCTCGCACAGTTCCTCAAGAAAACAACAATTTCAAGAAAAAAAAACAAGTTTATTTAGTATCAATTTAAAGCAGACAAAATATTATTTCATATTATATATATACTAGCACGAAACTTAGATAAGATGTCGTTGGGGACTTGGAGTAGCATGATTTATATCATTTTTAAATGATATTTAATAAATAAATGATTAAAAGAACCAATTTAAAATTTGCATATGGTATTAGCCTTTTAGATCCAAAAAGATACCCATAATGCCACTTAAAAACAACTTTTAATCAGTAGGCTGTCACTCTATTTACTATTAATGCACCACACCGCTCCCTCCACTCCTTCTAGATTATAATACAATAAATTCTATACAATAAATTTCCTAATTTTGTATCGTGATTGGAGACCGGTGTCGATACAAAACTTTTACCAGGTTGCCGCGCAAATTTCTAATTTTTAACTTAGATACTGTATATAAACCAAGCTGGACAATATCTTTCAAATCCCTAAGAAGTATTATCTTATTATAATATAGTTGCACACCCGTTGTAACTTTTTAGGATCTGTTTCTTTCTTGATGGTTGATGTCACTAGTACTTTCCCTTTTTTTTTTAATTCTTTACCTAATGTATTGTATGGTTTTCTGTTCTATTTAATCTTTTATTTATGTGTGATTTACAATAACAAGATGTTTTAATTTTTGTCTTTGTCTGATGATGAGTATACTTTAGTTATTTATTCTCATTTGTGTTGCCGGCTCTTCTTTGTAGTTTCTGGGAAACAACGGAAACAACAGTTTAGGAGAAGTGGTTTAAAATAAACGAACTTTTTACGGACACGAAACATTTGTATTATTATTACCTGCCTGACGATCTTAATAACTATTCTGACGTCACACTCATGTTTAGTTGCTCGAGCTGGACGAGGTTTAAATGAGGCTTAGTCCACCTGCTCATGGTCTGTGACTTAGGTCAATGACTTAAACCAATGGACGGCTACCTGCCTAGTTGTCAACCAATGGTAAAATTCCAATATATTTTGCACAGCATCTCTTAGTCAGAGCGTTCACTTAAATGCATGGTTGAATGTGTTTAAATTGTTCCTATTGGATTGACCGTGAAACACTTTATCGAAATACAGTTTAATTCAAATGAAAATATAATATAAACAATTAAGAAATTAAACAATTAGTTCTTGTATAACACCCTACGGAGACCAGATCCTGTACTGATGTTGTAGCTGATATTGTAGCTGACTTTGCTGAGTTAGGTATTAAAACAACATCGCCTTTTAGGAATAAACAGGTTAGGTTGATAGTGAACAACGAATGAACTGACCATAATGGTCATGAAAGGTCCGTCAACGGACACTGTGTCCTGTTCCTATATCATCTTAATCATAATTATGCAATCCTATTACCTAACATACCTCCCTTTTTTAAGATAATTTTATTCTATTTAATACATTTTTTACATCACTCACATCACTCACAGTCAGCCGCTTTGACATTGTTAACCACCTTCCTTGTGATTTTTGGTAAATCTTATGAAGCCGGGATATAAATACCTCATTTCATTTCATTTCATTTCATTTTTGCTGTACTCTGTAAAATTTTAAAAGTATTTATTAATCAACTATATACAGCAAACAACAAGGATTATAGGAAATTAAATCATAAATCGGTGGCGAGTAGTCTCGACTCACCTATAGCTTCTTCCATAAGCGTCTATCATGAGCTTTGTACACTAAGTCGTTAAAATTTACTCTTAAACTAAATCTTTTATAGACTATCCAATAATATTCTTTGTCATAATGTCTTTTAATAATAATCAAATAAATTTGCAACGAGTCTGCCCTCCTTCCTTTGTAGTCAAAAACATTCTAAAACATGCATAATCTAAATAGATAAGAAAGCGGGGAGTGTCAGCACCGCTTCTGAGAACGTGCCCAAGCATCTTCCATCGTGCTTTCTTGAACCCTTTCAGGAAGGGGGACTGACATTACATCTCTTATATAAGTTCTCGTTTACTGATAACCCGTAGGCAATAGGTGTTGCTTATCTGTCTTCTTCAGATGCTCTCCTTTGAAGAACGTCGTCAGATGGCCATTACGGTTTCAGGAGCAGCCAGCTGCTAGGTTATACAACAAACACTGAAGTGACAAAAGAGGCCTCGTACAACTCCCCCCTCAGCTTTCTACTCTCACTGATCTGAACAGACTATTCAACCAGACTTTCTTGTAGGTGTAGAAGGCAACATTGGCTTTGTTGCGTCTGTTGACATATCTCTTTATGAACAGAGCTTTGATCCTAATAGCACTGACTCTCGCCACTCTTCATTTCCTCTGATTTTATTGCCATGTGCATCTAGAGCATCTGTCTCTGCCAATTACACTCTTTGTAACACCGTCTTTGATTCGTTAACAAAGAGACTCAGTCCGTTAGTTATGTCATGGGCAATCTCTAGTATCTTCACTAGGCTCTGACCATCTTCACTCAGAAGCTCAGGGCATCGTCAGCATAGGCGGACTCTAACGGGAGGCCTCTTCAGAGACTGGGGGGTTCGGTCTAGGGAATTGTAACACTAATCAACGGACTCTGATATGATTCCAGGGCACGGCGAGGGTTAATGTAAACACTTTACCGCCAGACTGTCTCACTGGTTAAGCTCCAATATTAATCACGAATTCACCAGACTCAGCTCTGTTGACCGTCACCTTGAGCTTTGTATTTGAAGAGGAGGTATGAACCAGGCGAATGTCGTCTCTAGAGCATCTGCATCAAAGAGGAGATTGAGTGATGGTCTGTCTGCCGGATGGTATTAAACGCAGGGTATGTCAATGTTTTATTTTACTATACTCTCAAACTCGCGCCTGGTAACCAATGATGTCACATTCTCTGAGACCAAACCAGGTCAGCACAACTGCGGACCCTGCTTGTATGCCGCCTGCCAGGTCATGTGTACATATCAACGTGGTATTGATTCTGTTCATGGCTACGAGGGATAGGACTTTTCTAGTTCATTTAGCAATGTGAGGGGGCAGGATAGAACTTTACCGGACCTCTGGGTGTTCCTGGCTTCTGAAGGGGTGTCAGTAAACCTTTCTCCAATAGCGGGGATGTTGTGTTGGGTCTCAAAGGAGAAGATTGTAGATCCTAGCCAACTCACAGGGGAGGGGATATCAAATCAGCTTCATAAGGTCATTAGGTATACCGTCAGGGCCGACGCTCTACGGATTTTCAGCTTCATAACAGCACGGCCAACTTCTTCAGGGGTTATGGGACAGAGGAGGCTTCCAGGAGGAGGGGTCCTATGAATGCTGGGAGGTGGGGTTTCATCTTTGTCATTGAACTCATTATTAAAGTATTCTTTATTGCTTCTGCTTTTAATGAGTCAGAAAACCTAAGGTGTTGCCGTCTGCATCGTGACAGTCACTCAATCTTTCTTCATCTACACTGGGCCAAGTTCTTTCGCTTCAAACATGCTTCTGCAGCTGTCGGTGTTGTTGTGACATCTACTAGGGCGTTAGCTGTGGCCTCGATGGATTGATTTCAACTCTTTTTTGATGGTACGTTTGAGATGGTTGTTTCTTTTTATGAGGTCACTCCTGTCACTTATTCCTGATAACGGCTACATTCTTGCTGAAGGGACTTTCTCTCTGCTGAAGTTAAACGACAGTTGGATCGTCGCTGTACTGATGGAGGCTTCCCCGGGGGCACTTTACCAACCACCTGGACGGCACATTTACCTCATATACCAAAAATATCAGAATTTCAGACAATGCATTATTAGTTAAAATCGACAATTCAATAGTACTTTTAATAAGAATCAAAAATTTAGACTTAATATCAGGAATTCATTAAGGCGGTTGACATCAACCTTATTTTGTCAGACCTGGGCCAGCTTATGTAAATTGTATTCACAACCAAGTTTAAAACGTGCGACCACAGGTTTATGGTCAGATTTCACAAAATCACCGCAAAAAGAGCGGGAGTCTGTAAAACAGACTTTTTAAGTTTGTACGACCTAAAATATAATCAATTTGTTTTCAATACAGTTCACAGTGTCTTTTGAACCCTTAGGTCTGCCCTTGGGAACACATTAGCCTTAAAGGTGGTAATATACTATTGCTCTGTGTTGGACGCAGTATTGCACGCAAACATGCCATTATCAACAATAAAGTCCAGTAGAAATCACCGTTCCTGTTTCTCAGGATCCATTACCGAACTACAATAGATTATTAAGGCCGCATTCATACTCTTTCCTAATGCATCTCCCAAGCGGGCTTTAAATCTCAGCAACAAAAGATGGATGAGCTGGGATATGATAGCAGTTTCAGATCATTGAAATATGATTGTACCAATGGGGACGTTTACCTGTGACCTTACTGATGTCAATATCGAACATTCTTCTTTGTTGGTCCGTACACGTTAACAATCTGATATACGTATGATGATCCGTGGGGTTCTGTGATGTCTTATATCAATGAAAGCCACTCTGTTACTAAGTGATCTCATGGCAACAATAGAAGGTATACAAGGGAAAGGGCAGATTAGAAACCGCAGACCTTAATGTTTAGAAGATACCAATTGTCTGATTGGGCTAGTGTTAACAAGTTTGTGACTGTCCAATTAATTGTTCTCGAAGGTTCGGGCATTTTGTCTTGGAGACACTCTACATTAATGATAACTTTAGCGTAACTTTATTTTTTAGTATTATTTTTTTATATTAAAAGATATTTAATTAAAAAAATCGGATCCCAGTGGATCGGTGTCGTTTTCAAAATCAGTTCATCGCCATTAGTGTACTTGTATACGGATTATCTTTGCGTGTGTACGCCGTATACATTATTATACAGCTATAGTAATGTATATGGTTTACACACGCAAGGCGGGTTTATACGCAATGTTTACATGAGCTGGTTAACCATGGTTACTAACTGAGTAACTGCACATGAGCTATGTGCGGTTATATTTTGTAAATATTGCGATTCCGTACAGGGACTTTTGGCCTGATTCCGTACCTACCCAAAATATTTTATGTTTGGAAATTGTTGAGGCAAAAAGCACTGCAATTAACTTTCGCCAAATTTGCAGCCTATTAAGTTGACTAGGGCTCAGATTGGACTGATTCAACGCGTAGTTTATTACGTTGCCTTACACGATCGTTCTTGTTAACCACGACACTAACTTACAAAATTACAAGTCTCTTAACGTCTCAAGGCTGATCAGTATCCTGAATCAGGCGGGGCTAGTTCAAGCTGGTGTTTTTTAATTTTTTTAAATAGGTTAGCTGGGGTTGATGAGACAAATTACTAGTAGTATAGTAGCTTTATATTATATATAGTTATACGCACAATGTGTTATTGTATCTTATATTGTAAGACGTTATATGAGTTTAATATTGAATAATTTATTTCAATTTGTCTTCTAAAAGTGGGAACTGCTAAGTGAGCGATTAATTGATGGAGACTAGTCGTCAAACCATACCATTTTTATAAAGGGTCTTCCAATAAGTAGGTCTCGACGGTTAGCGTTAAACCTTGGCAGTGGTAGTTTCCTCTCATCCTCTGGCCCGGGATCAGCTGACCCTTAGGAACCCCAGAGGGTAAAGGTGTAGAGACTATGTGTATCTACAAACTTCTTTCGAGGTTGTTTTTAACAAGAGACAGGGCTTCCTACGCCAAGGGAAGAAAACGTGAGAAACAATCACAAATTATACAAATGAAATATTATAAAACCTAGCAAAAGAAATTTCAAACAATCCTATCACTACTCCATATGTTTTATTTGTCATAACTACAATGTAATACCACGATAAATAAATGCTGTATAATCAAGAAACAGGGCTTGCCAGGGCAAGGGTCGGGAAACACAGGAACTGGGCTACAGAGTGTATAAAAAAAAAGATTCAGAATTTACAGCAAGTACCCATTGGGTATGCTGCAATCTGGGGGACCCACAAAATACCACAATCAATACAAGAATCTACAATATAAAACAAACTTCATGTTTATACAAGATCAGGGCATGCAGAGCAAGAGAAAAGGATAAAAAATAAGAGAAAAATCCAAACATGTATATACTATATTTTATACCCTTAGTCCAGCAAATAACAATAATAACTTGTAACAAAACTGTATATATAAAATACATAATCAAATACACCCAGTCTACCCAAATATAAACGAGTTAAAACTTGTAAATAAACAGAGACAGGGCTTGATAGCATGGGGAAAGAGATATAGAGGACCAGGTAAAAGGTGTTTATTTACAGTATCCAGTGAAGAATACACTAAAATATAGAGTACTACAGTGTATTATATCTCTTTTTATATTATATGTTCTAGACCCATCCTGGAATTTCTTGGGCTTTTATTGGAAAAATCCAAGCAAAGCTGTATTTACTTCGGAGATTAGAGATGCTCAGATTGCAGTGGACTGCGTCGAGGTGTTTACGAATGTTAATGGTGGATAGTTCCTGTTTTAATGCGGCCTATCACCACAGGGAGATTGTGACCTTTCGGTCAATTCCAGTTCTCTTAATTTCTTTTTTAGGTCTTGATATTTCAATATCTTTTCTTGATCTCTATCAGGATCCGATGTATCTACTGGGGGACTTGCAAGTCAATGATGGTTGCTGGCGTTGGTTTCCTTGTCTACCAGGAGGGAGATCAGGGTCCTGCAGTGTTCGATAAACGTGGTCTGACTGGACATGGAAGTCCCACAATATCTTGACTTTTTCGTTCTCCAGCACTTCTCTGCCGGTGTTCGTACCACCTTTTTACTGCGTGGGAAGCAGTATCCTTGCACAGGACTCCGTGCAATGCGGCAAGCTACTTTGTCTGGCGACAATTATATTCTGTTGTATTTTCAAAAGTTTTGGGTCACCCGCCATTCAGTATGTGGTCTTTTGTTCTCGTAATGATTTCTGCGGTGTTCTGCCGAGGGGAAGAAGAGCCAGGTGTTTTGTCAATCCTGTGCTACAACATATTTAGTCCTACGTGCTTGGGTCTTGGGTGCTATCAACAAATCCTTGTGTCTCCTTCTTCAAGTCTTGTTGCGTGATGCCAGTTCCAAGAGGGTTAAAGGGGTCCGCTATACCCATCATCTGCCTTGGGAATTGTCCGTGCATCACTTTAGCAGTCCACTTCTCCTTGCGGATTCCGTCGCGTTGTGTACGGTCGATATCTTTCTTAATCTCTTCACCCAAGAGGATCTTGTCTTTGACAAAGTAGTCCTCAGAGCAATCAGTTCTGGGTCTCTACTTCTCACATCATAAGGTGGTGAGTGCATTCTCCTCTCTCTTTATGACTTCCTTCTATACTATGTAAGCCCACGCCACCCAGTTGACGGCTGACGTATAACGTTCAACATCTCCTTGGGGGTGGTGAGCTCCATTATTCCTCATCACCCCCGTTCCGGGTCTGACATCTAAGGCTTTGGTCTCTCCAGTATTCTGACAGAATTCAGCTCCATAATCTTATCCACAGGTACAGCCAGTGTTAAAGGACTTGTATACTTTTCCTGCCATGAAGCTGGGGATTCGAAAACCTTTTTTAACTCTTTTCTGATATACTCTTTTGAAACCAGTGCTATCATCTCTTTGTGTGTATATCATTGGCTTCTTGTATATTCCCAGATACTTATACTCGTCCTTCAACTCAAGGATCTGTTCACCTTGGTAGGGAGATGCCTTCGAATACGGCTCTTGTCCTTTCTTCGCTTCACCACGGCACATTTCTCTAGCCCGAAATTCCATTTTTTATGTCACTGCTGAAACTCTGCTGTGTATTAACCAGTGTTTGCATTTCGTCTTCACTCTCGGCATACAACTTGAGGTCGTCCATGTATAGCCTATGTGGACACTTTCGGGATAGCATCGTCGACCTCCCCTCTCCAGAGAGTATCCTATGTCATGCTTATCAAAGAATGGACAGGGGTATAAGACTAATGATAAAGTGAATAGCTGATACATGAGTCTCCTTTGGAATAGACCTCTATTAATTTATATTCTCCCAAAGAATAACTTTACCAAGCATCAGGGTGAACATTTACGATTGTTTGAAGGGAGGCTTCAACAGGTCTATGTGGAAGAAGAGATACCTACACATGGCAAACAATGACGAATCCAGGAGTGTGGGACGCTATCAATACGCCTTCTTGTATCTATAAACGTCATGTTCAGGTTCCGCTTCCTTCGTTTTACAGTCTTAAGAATGAGTTGTCTATCATTAACTGTTGTTACTTCCTTGCTTTCTTCTTGCACCCTTTTGTCAGGGGGGAGGAGTTTTTGCTGGTTCTAAATGTGTTGTATATGGAAATCTGAGATTAGACCATTGTGAACACGTTTCAACATAGCTGATAAGCATGGTAATAGGTCTGAATTGCCCTGGAATGGGTCCTTTGGAGTAGTCCTTTATGAGCAGGTTACGTGCGTCAATGTCATCAGTCTGGGTATCAGTGTTGGTTGGCACAATCATAAGTTTGATCTGCAATCCTTATTGTGGACGAGTTTCTATTAAAGTGCTTTATCCAATAAGCATGCAGCCGTCTGTACAGGAGAGGTCCGTCATCTTTTCACTCTATTCTGCAACAGGGTGTTCGTTTAACGAACTGTCGTGTTCATCTGCTGAGGCTAGTGCTGTTCTGACATCGGTACCATTCAGCATCACTGTTATGTTCCAACGGCTGCTCCATATGTTCTTCCAGAACTTCAACAAGAATCCTTGTCAGCCTCAGGGTGGGAGATATCCTGTTTTTTCAGGGTTTGTTTGAAGGTTTCTGTGAATGCCTTCTGGTTGTTTCAAACAACTTGTTCTGGTGGTATCGTTCGCATCTTTTATTAAATCTCTTTATCTAAGCTGCTTTTGCACGAAGACGTTGCTTGAGTCCTCAATGATGCAGATATACCCTTTTTTCTTCAACAGGGGGTGACGTCTGTTGAGCCCTTCTAGGTTTTTTTTTGTTTAAGGGTAGTACCTTTCTTCTTCTCCTCCAGATAAGAGATGGTCTTTCCTCACCAGGGTAATCTTTTATCTTCGATTCTTCTTTTCCATAGCGGAGTTTTCGCTTCTCTGCATTCTTCTTTGCTCCTGCACAGCAATGAGTGTTTGGTTTCCGTGATTGAAGAGTAGGAATCTCTGCCTATCAGTATACATGAGTCGATGAGAGATGTTTTTCCTCAACAAGCTTCTTTTCTGTTCACATGTCTAGTGGGGGCTTGGTTTCTATCACTGCACGGGTCTTCTAAAGGGATTTTAGCCGCTCAATGAATTGCCTTCCTTGTCATAATCAGGTACCGTTGCGGTGGGGGTGAGTTCTTCGGCGGGCGCGTTGGGATAGTTGCATCCCTCAACGTCCTGATTGCTTGGGAGATGTGGGTAAAGCTTGGGTTGCGCTGTTGGAGCCTCTTCACTACGCTTGTGGAAGAGTACCTCGAATCTCAAGTAGTTCTAGTCTGAGAGGAGATTATTATTTCTGATTGACCTGATGGTCTTGCAATCTGTACAAGTGAAGAGTCCGGCATCATCCTCACAGTGACGGGAGTGCTCCTTCTGTAAACAGAGCGGATGTTGGCTCTGGCCATACAGCGTTCATGAAGCTGTATGTTGTCCTCCTTGCTCCATTGTGCCGAGTGGAAGTTCTGTGCGAGCTTCTTCACGTCGAGCTGGGTGGATGGTGGTGTGTGGAGGGTGTTGGTTTGTGGATCTTGTGGAGGGACGATGTTAGGGTGTTGATCCTAGCTCTGTCCCTTTAGTAGGGTTTGGGGATGGTTTTTGGTACCGGCCAATGTTTACAAAATAATATTAATACATAACATATAATTTTATTTAATATGCGAGAATAATGAAAATTGAAAATGTTGATTACGTTATTCATTAAAAACACAAAAACAGAAACTATAAAAATTAAAACTTGTATATCATGATCAGACCTCTCACCCTTCTCAAACAGCTCCAGAAAATTACTGTCAATGATTCCCTAAAACGTATCCAAGGCAAGCTAGATCAGTAACGGTCCTACACAAAGTGTTACAGACGAGGTAGAAGTTGTGGCGATATCATTTGGTCTCAACGTATGCTAACCTCAGTGGTACTTAGAAAAGCCTTGGAAGCTACCACAGAAAGAATATAGACATGGTAAAGTGCCTTTGACACCATCAGCAGAGATACAGTACTCAATGTTCTGAAGATGTGGGCTGTACTGTGATGAAATTAGGTGGTACGGCTCCTACTATCAAAACACAGTGTTGAAGTAAAAGTCAATTAATACTGTATTCAATTGATGTTCAAAGCACAACTGGAGCCAATTTCAAGGGATTTCACTATCAGGTAATCTATTTACTGTTGTTGAAGCGCTGCACTTGATTCACCTCTGATCTGTATCTCCAGTATCATAACACCTTTACCAGTGAATATCCAATCCCTATCTCCTATCTCAAAAGAATTCATGCACTCGAAACAGGTTATTTGATGATATTGCCTTTAATAACACTGAACTTGTCCACTCAAAGAAATGCATCCTATCGCTAAAGTTATTTCCAGCAGTGGACCTTCATATCAATTCTTCCAAGACTGACTTTGTCCATTTATATTTAGCAGATCCTAAACCATGGTAAACGCAAGGTGATTGTTGGAAAAGTGTTATAGAGGTGAGAAGAGTGGCGTTACAAAACTTTAGGATCGTTGATGTGCACTGTTAAGGTTATCAAGAATCGATAATACTTGTTAATGTTGCCTTTAGTAAATTTCAGAAAGGTTTGGATGAGAGCAGATTTCAGTCCAAAGGAAGAAGATCAACAATCTCGAGGGCCACAGTTAGTCTCTATTCTACCTACAACTGCAACTCCTGGGCGCTGCACCCACTAGCTTGTTGAATGTGAACTTGATATTGCTCATCGCAAACACTCAGAAGAATCCCAACTTAAGAGGCATACTGGGGTATATTTCTAAATGAGGCACTCTATGCTCGTTTGATATGTCACTCCCTTGTCTGTGAGAGTCTCTAAGTTTCGATGGAGAATGTTAGACATATCTTTAAGACGGACAGAAGACTCACCAGCATACACCTCTATGTTATTTGCTATAAAATTTGATATTTTTATGGAAGGGAGAGGGTAGACCATGTTTAAACTTATTAGATGTTTTTAGAAAAGACTTGACTAGTAGAATCTTGATATTAGTCTTAAGATTTGATTGATTTCGAAGACCCCTTAGATTTTTAGCTTTAGATAGGGAGGAGTGGAAGAACGGTTAGAAGATGGTTGATGTTTTTTGTGTCCTTTTATGCGTTTTAAATCTATAAGGTGCCTCGGATTGCTCTTTTAAAGAGATATTTCTTTACTTTGAAAAAGCTTTATACTACTTACTACTACTATATCATGATTTGTTAACATATAGTGACAAATAATTTGATTTGATACGAAAGATGATCACTACGCACTGTTTCTATAAGTTACTTGAGGTTAATAGTACAGACAGACGTCCTGAAAAATCGATTGCTGACACTCCAAAGCTTTAGAGGATTTTTGACGTTTTTGAGTCCCATTAGGTGCCTTTCTTAGCTGACACTTTTCCAAACTTTTCACTTGTCTTTAAGGCCACTTTTTAGCCACTTACCACTTTTTACCACCTTTCTAGTTTGTCGATCCTATTAGTTGTGAACATCGTAAAAGGTTGCGGATCAATCGAGTGGGGGGGTTTTATTCACATGAAAAAAAACTTTTATTCTAACAATTTTTTTTACGACAGATAATCAGTTAATTGGATAATTATCAATTACTACTTAGCAAAATTCTAAAAAATTGTATTGGCTCAAAATGAGCGGAATAGCCTAAACACGGAGAAGAAAAGTAGTTTTTAGAAAAACTTTGAAAATTTTTCACTTACATTTTTTTTCGAGACTTAGAAAAAAAATTTCGAAAAATTCAAAATATTTTTTCCGCCAAAAACTTGATCAAATTGCATTGAACACGCGGGAAAAATGCTTTTCAAAAAAACTTAGTGAATTTTTCGTTTCAAGAAATTAATCACATATTTGTTGTTGGAGATCAGGTAAAATCGCGGCAGATTTTAGTGATCTGAATTATAACCTTCTGTACCGTCAATTGTGCTATCTAACCGTGCCTACCCTAGATTACCGGACCTCTGCTTTCCTTCAACCAATCAAACCAGTAGTTCATATCGCATTTTGGTGGGCGATGTAAGTACATATCGAGCTGTATTAAATCACAATACGACACAAACACAAATACGTGTATATTATATGGCTTTAATGAGGTTTATGAAACGCTTAATACCGTGAGAAACCCGGTATAGAGACGTTTTACAGTTTATCACGAAAAACGTATACTTGGCCTCATGTCATTACAGTTCGAAGAAGCAGAACAGACAGGAAATAAGGAACAGCCAGCGTCAGAAAGCAAGTGTAAATACACCTTCAACCATCTACTGTGACTTGTTTTGTATTGTACTGCATCCCGCGGTCGCTTCATTTGCTATGCGGGATAAAATCACCCACCATATGTCAGGTTGGCTAAAAGTAATTCAACATGGATCAAATTATGGGCAAGGATAAAGATGTAGATACGAGCGTCGGGGCAAGGGGTGGTACTGGTAAAGAACGGTAATAATTCATACAGTGAAATGTTCTCGAGGAGTCAGGTAATTTTTGGGAATTGCTAATAGCAGACAGATCCTGATCAGGAAGGGATTGTTAATATAAAACCCCTCCGGGATAGAATAAGATTCGATAATCCCGGCTACCGCTAAATGATTTTGATTAATCCCGGCTCCGCTGTTAGTTTTTTCCCGCTGCATAAATTAACCCGGCACAGTTTTAGAATCCGCCCCGCTAATTTGGCTCAACAAGATATGTTTTGTTTTGACATTCCATGAGAATTTCAAACAGCGTACTGTCACGTGTTTGATGACGTGTATCACGTGACTAACTACTACGACGCGCATTGGTCAAAAATGTCACCGTTATCATTATGGCTTAACGTAAGAACTATAAATAACTCGATCTACGTACGGTTCTAATTGCAGGCGCTTGGCAAAAACTCCAGCCACACTGCTTACATTACTTAAACTCTTACATTAATTGTGACCAGTTTCCAAAATTGTCTCGACGGTAATAACATGTGATTTTGTCCGGGGTTCGGTTAATTTTGTCGTGTTTGATATAAGCCATGTATTATTTGTCGTCTACTTTGTGAACTTCATGACCGGATATATTATTAGCTTTTAACGCTTGCCAGGCTTAACTCGGACTCCCCCTTATCGATATCTATTCATTAACGTCTGAATGAGGAAAGAATAATGTTAGATATAACGCCAATTTCAAATGTCATAAGTACCTTAGTTGTATTTATTTGGTAGTCCACAATTCCATTTCATATTTTCATAATGATCTAATATTAATTTATTTTTTGAGACTTTACTACAATTTTTGATGAGAATTTTTGACATTTTCATACTATCCATTGATATTCTCAGATTATGCGACTGATTAAATGCTGAAGCTAAAAGAAATATATTCATTTTGCTAAGATTATGTTTGCGTTTCATTGCTCAACAGTTGACGGATGTTACTCGTCTAAATTTCTTCGAAGTAGCGCGCGCCGCTTTCTTCTCGAAATGTTGGCCCGATGGCAAGTGCTACGAAGTAGCGCGCGCCGGGCCAGACCATTAACAATGGTCAACTCAACAGCTGTTCGAAGGATCAAATTTAAGATGATCTCATATAGCTAGAATTAAGAGTAAAATGTCAAATTTGTTGGTCCTAGCACTAACCCGGAGGGGTTTATAACACATAACACCGGCACGCTTAAGTTATATTAAAATAACCCCTCGTGCTAAAGCACGTCGGGGTTATTTTCATAATAATCCCTCGTGCTTCGCACTCGAAATTATTATAAATTTTTCCCGCGCGTCGCGGGAAAAATTGAAATATAATCCCTGCGCATGCCGGGGTTATGTGTATTTTATTGAGGATGTTGATTTGAAATCCGGACGTTGTGAAGTAAAAATACAGGTTCTTCCCGCAGGATATTCGGGGCCCATTATGATCAGCTCGGGATTAATGTGGGACAGATCGAAGAGCATTGAAAAGAGCGAGCTGACATTTTAAGCTTTCTGGTATTTTTTTGCCTTCTTTGAGCTGTCAAAGAGTCATGAGGCCAAGTAGACTTTTTCGTGATAAACTGTAAAACCTCTCCATACCGGGCCTCTCACAGGAGAAACGAGAAGTGTACGGTATAGAACGTTTCATATACCTCATTAAGTGCCATAATATAATATACACGTATTGCATTGTGTCGTATAATTGTGATTGAATACAGCTCGATATGTACTTACATCGCCCACCAAATGCGATATGAACTACTTGGTTTGATTGTTGTGGAAAAGAAGAGGTCTGGTAATCCAGGTAGGCCGGTTTAGATTAGCACAATTGACGGTACAGAGAGGTTTTATTTATTACAAATGTGATTATCTTAACCCCACTGATTCATCATTGAAATCAATAAAATGATAGTACAGCAGGCTATCGTTTCGTCTTTCGATCTTGACTGTGCCAAGGCTGTATTGTAATTAGTTATGAAACTCTTATCCCGTATGGTTAACGTTTTTCAGTTTCAGACCTTTCCACTTAGTAATTCCTGATTACTAAAATCTGCCGCGATTTACTGAACTCCAACTACAAATATTGGTGATTTAAGTTTTCTTGAAACGAAAAATTCACTAAGTTTTTTTGAAAAGCATTTTTCTCCGCGTTTCATGCAATTTGATCACTTTTGGCGGAAAAAAATATTTTGAATTTTCGAAATTTTTCTAAGTCTCGAAAAAAAATGTGAGTGAAAAATTTTCAAAGTTTTTCTAAAAACTACTTTTCTCCGTGTTTTAGACTATTCCGATCATTTTGAGCCAATAAAATTTTTTTAGAATTTTGCTAATTAGCTAATTGATAATTATCCAATTAACTGATTATCTGACGTAAAAATTGTTAGAATAAAAGTTTTTCTTCATGGTAATATAAACACACTCGATTGATCCGCAACCTTTTACGATGTTCACAACTAAAGATATTCAACAAACAAGAAAGGTGGTAAAAAGTGGTAAAGTGGCAAAAAGTGGCCTTAAGACAAGTGGAAAAGTTTGGAAAAGTTGGTCAGCTATGAAGGGCACCTAATGGGACTCAAAAACGTCAAAAATCCTCTGAAAGCTTTGAGTGTCAGCAGATCGATTTTTTCAGACGGATCTGTCTGTACTATAAAACAAAAAAGAATAACTGAGCCCATGTCTTATCAGCACCTGCTAGCGCTATCTATATGATGCTATTAATATGACAGTGAATGGGCAGTGAAAAATGTGGCATATGGTTGATAGTGACTAGTGTGCTAACCGTCTGGTTTTATTTATTCCTTAGTTTATTCTCGGTAGTTGATTTGTTGTGTGCCTGATCTTGTCGATTTACGTAGCCCGGGTAAATTATGTAATAGAAAAGGTGGCCATTCTTCATCGTTTCCTGAGCTTTGTAGTTCTATCATTACACGCTTCGCTGATTTCTTATATATGCTTATTGAGAAAATGCTAGATGGGCAAGTTATGCGACTAATGTTGTGCTCGGTAATAGCTAATATAGGACCTTTATACAGAACACTAGCGCGTAGATCTGGTTGAGAGTACGTTGTTAGCCAGTCGATATTGTCGTCATAAGACGTGCCATACTTTGGTATATCGGGAGGAAATAAGTCTTTTATCGACGACGGCAGAAGGCCAGGCATGTAAGTTATCTTGTGCATCAGAGTCAGAGCATTTTTTATGATGACCCCGTGTACAGATAATATTTCGTACTCTTTAAACGTAGTTTTAGTATGATCCGGAAGCTTACCGTCCTTGTAATAGTAATTCACGTAGCCCGGCATAACTGCTCGTATTCCGGCTGCCAGACTTTGGGGCCGGAGTGATATGATCCACCATAAACGTCATCAAGTTATTAACATGCAAGCTTGAAGCTTGTGGCGTATAATTAGTGATGTGATCCATGGATTGAATATAATTGACCTAGAAATGGGCTAGATCTGGGGTAGAGTTCATATGACAACTCTGCACATAGAAGCTACAAATTAAAAAGTGAACATGTTTTAAATTGAGACAATGTATTGGCTGGTTATAAAATGTTAAATCGATTAATAATATAATACTTCAGAATACAACAAATTACTCAATATTATTACCAAAGTATTTCGCAACAGCGAACAAGTACTCAATCTCTGTTGGGTATGTCGTGTAGAAGGAACAAAGGTCGTACAGAATACTGCTGGAAATCCTCTTCTTTTTGGAAGGAGTCTTTCCAACAGCAAGCCGATCCAGATGGTAATCTGTAACAACCTGTTGCTCCTTGATAGCACGAAAATATTCTTGAACAGAGGGCTTTGGGCGATTCACTCGGGTTTTGAAACTACAGTCGTGCCGACTGTAGGATGGTTTTTTAGCGCTAATTTCGGCCAGCACAATTTTCTTCAAACAAATAAATATTAAGTATCCTTCCCGACCTCCGATTGCAATAAAAATTGGTAAGCTTACTCATAGACTTACAAGGAAGGTGTCCGAAAAGTTTAAAGCATATCCAACCATCAGACATTATGTTACAGCTAAAAGCAGCGTATTTTGCTCCATTTTTATTACTATATCAACTCCGATATCCACCAAATTTTTCGGACAGTTGTAAAAGCCCTATTGAAAGTTCGTCGCCAATTTTCAGAATGATATCATTCAAGGAACTGAAGATATATCCAAATAATACGACAAAAATCAACGAATTTGGTCAAATTAGGTCAAATTACGCGACTTTTACAGCTAATTTGGCTCCAAAAGCCGCGCACCATCAAATATGGCACCTAAGCGAAACTCACTGATCGTTCCAAAAAGGTATAACAAATTTGGTATTGTGAAAATTCTCACAGTCTCTAGAAAACAATGGTACAAAAATTTTTAAAATCCGAGCAAGTTTATTTTTATGGTGCACCCCCTAATTTTATCAACACGTCAGTGAGGTGGTTTACTTTGGATATAATGTCTTGTACATTTGATCCGGTGATAATAATGTTTGCGTCGTCTGCGTATAATATAAATTTAGCTAGGTTACTGATTCCTGGTAAGTCATTGATATATATGACAAAGAGCAGGGGGCCTAATATGCTCCCTTGTGGAACACCGTATATCATAGATTCTAATGATGAATTGGAGCCGTTTAGGGAAACAAATTGACTGCGACCACTGAGGTATGACTCGAACCATTTCAACGCAATGCCACGAATACCGTAATGCTCAAGTTTCCTGAGTAATGTCGCGTGATCTATAGGACGTCAAATGCCTTGCTATAGTCTAAAAGTAATAAAAGTGCTATTTGGTTCTTATTTAGAGAATGCAGAATAGAGCTCTGAGCATTGAGAAGTGCGTGCTCACATGATCTTCCTGGTCGGAATCCGTACTGATTCTCGAATAGAGAGTTATTCTTGGCGAGAAATTATAAAACGCGTCTGTGCATTAGTTTTTCATAAATTTTTGAGAACGAGCCCAGAAGCGAAATAGGTCTATAATTCGCTACGTCGAGTTTACAACCTCCTTTGTGTATAGGTGTAACTTTTGCCGTTTTCAAAGCTTTAGGTAGGTAGTGCGCCATCGACAGTGAGCCGCGCGTGCCGACTGTAGGATGGTTTTTTAGCGCTAATTTCGGCCAGCACAATTTTCTTCAAACAAATAAATATTGAGTATCCTTCCCGACCTCCAATTGCAACAAAAATTGGTAAGCTTACTCATAGACTTACAAGGAAAGTGTCCGAAAAGTTTAAAGCATATCCAACCATCAGACATTATGTTACAGCTAAAAGCAGCGTATTTTGCTCCATTTTTATTACTATATCAACTCCGATATCCACCAAATTTTTCGGACAGTTGTAAAAGCCCTATTGAAAGTTCGTCGCCAATTTTCAGAATGATATCATTCAAGGAACTGAAGATATATCCAAATAATACGACAAAAATCAACGAATTTGGTCAAATTAGGTCAAATTACGCAACTTTTACAGCTAATTTGGCTCCAAAAGCCGCGCACCATCAAATATGGCACGAAATTCACTGATCTTTCCAAGAAGGTATGACAAATTTGGTATTGTGAAAATTCTCACAGTCTCTAGAAAACACTGGTACAAAAATTTTTAAAATCCGAGCAAGTTTATTTTTATCGTGCACCTCCTACTTTAGGGAAAGCTCCCTCTACAAAAGATGTGTTAACTACTTTTGCTAAGGCGCATAAAAAATTTTGGCATGTGCTGGCTATTTTCAAGGGCTCAATCTTTGAATCGAGAGTTGCCTTATTTTTTAGGCCAATAATAATTCTATGAATCTCGGTGGGCCCAGTAGGTTCGAGGTAGATAGACGTTGGACATGACCCGGTCACACCACACACTCAAGGTGCTTGTATAACAGGTTCGTGAAAACCCTCGATTGTGTTATCATCAATACCATTAGGCAGCTTATCAATGTTACAGTTAGTTTCATTAAAGCATAACACATCACCTTTTGAGAAGGTGTGGATTTCTTCTCTAAGATATGTTATGTTTTTTGCTAGTGATCGTATATTTAATGAAAAAACTTTCAACTCGTCTTTGGCGGAGTTTGTGACGTTTTTAGGTTCTTGATATTTGCACTTGGTTAAGATTTCGCTTATTTCATTCCAGTATTCGTTGTTCATGTCACTATTCTGATCTAAACTATTGCCGATGGAATTTATTACGTGCGAGCGATCATATGGATTGAAACTAAGACGTGATGCGTGAAGGTGGTCGAACTTATCATAGAGATCGAATGTCTCTACATTGTAACCTGGAATCATTGATTCGCAACATCTGATGCAACCTAACGTTTCCTGGAAACATTTCCTATGCACATGGCCCTCGCACCATGCACAAGTACGCAAGTTAGACTTAGAGTAACACCAGCCCGGACAGGCCGTGCATTTAATTTTAATTTTTTGACTATTGCTAACTTCACCGTTTGTGTTCATGATGTTTTTAAATTTCGTTGTGAATTGATTAATCAAAATAAATGTTTATGATAAGGTATATAAGAATATATATGAAAGTCAGACCTGCTTCGCGAAAACTAACAGTTTTGTGAGCTAACAGATCCTGACTGATACTAATTTACACTAACTGATTAATAATCTTAACTATCTAAAACTAACTATCTAGCGAGTGTGCTAGTAGAGCAGCTTAACTTTGACTGTACTGTACTAAAACGTGTAACTTTAACTTGATTGTAGCTTAACCTCAACTCTACGAAAACTTGCTTAGTTTGGAACTTGTAAGACCTCGCCTACAATTGCACTCCGCATTACCCGTCCGTTAACAAACAAAAAACAAAACAAAAAAACTTTCATTAGGTGTGTTGATGTGTAATCAAAATATTATGTCAAAGATTTGTGATGAATATGAGAGTTGGACGATATATGTGTATGACTGCTAAGTACTAAAATTGTCTTTGATTAAAATTTCGTAGCTGAATAATGGAGATAGTGGTAAAATGAAAATCTTATCTGTAGTATTGCTATTTTAGGGGTGGCAGATGAGAAGTGGGCCCATTTATGCATCTGATTGTTTCTGATTGTTTAGTCGTGAGAGCTTATTTGTGACACAATTAAATTGAATTAAGTTAAAACAGCACGTGATTACATGTGCCGTATCGTGGCCAGGAGTTGACTCGTACATATATCACCAACAGAATCTCCTACCAAAACTAAACTAAAAATTCTCCAGCGTGTGATCTATCCTCAGCCAAAATATGACTAGCATAACACTTGATCTACAGATCATAACATTTCATTTCCCGATAACAAAAACTGTCTCAGTCGCAAGAGTTGACCGATCGCAACCACTGACGCAGTGGCCAGGTCCAGTTCCTAAGGCCGTATCCCCTGCACTTGCCAGTTTGGCGGCCATCTAGCAGTTCTATGGCGAGCACGAGTTGGCTAGAAATCATCCTCTTGGCTGCTAGGGTTAGGTGCGTGCCTCTGCCGTCTGATCTGTCCAGAACCTGATCCACATGCTTCGAGATGCGGTCGCGTGTGAGTGCTGCATGTGAGTCAAAAAAAAAAAAAAAAAAAAAAAAAAAAAAAAAAAAAAGGGAGAGTAGGAGAGTTTGAAACATTTGAGAGAGAATTCATATCATAACTGGGGTACTTGATATACCCCCCTGGGGTACTTGCAGGGAAAACAGAGCACTGAGCGTTGCCCCGCGTCGCCCAGCTCCCCAGGTAGCTACCTCCTGGGTAGTAGACCCGTTAGTAACCATTTAACCCATGGCCACACATCCTTTTGTCACGAGTCCACAACTTAAGATTGGAGGGTCATCTGCAGGTCAGTCCATGCCCGGAAAGAAAACCACTAGGTGTCAATTGCACCTAGTCAAGAAACCAAGAGCTAGAACAGAAGGATACAAGATTTTCACCAACGAGAGGCAAGAAAGGGAATTAACCGGGGGACAAGTAACAAACAAAACAATGAAATATAATATGATTACAATGTTATAATTATTCGAGTGTGCTGGGTATGGTAACATTATAGATAGTAGTATTTCCAAAGGAATGATTTTCTTTCAGTACCGGCAGTCTGTGCCGCTATGATATCGAATAAAAATCAGGAGATATATTATTTTAAAATACTGCTGTCTCAGTTACAGATATTTTTTTTGGTTTTTCCATTTTGTGTTTTTTTTCTTTTTTTCTTTTTAACTTTTTTTGTAATTTTCTTTTCTTTTTTCCCTCCTAAATCATGATAGCATTAAGTGATGTTGAGAAGGGACATAAGAGCCTGAGGTTCTGGTGGTCTACAGAGGTTTCACCAGCTGTTTGGTCAAGTTCTAGCCCGTTACTTGGACTAGTAACGGGGGAACTAACAGTGTTAATTAGCCCGGTTCATAAAACAAAAATATTATCCAATAATTGCGGTAATAGGCTTATCTGTTGTTCCGTAGGCCAAATAACTACCAAAAAAATTTTGAAGCTTCAACTCCAACCGGAACCCTTCCCCCATGCCACGCCCATTTTTTTCATCAATTTTTAACAGGTAAAAATCTTCATATCATCAATTTAGGCATGAAGGAGTGTTTTTAGTGCTCCAAAAGTTTGGGGTCTAACAGTAATGGTAGAAAAAGGTTAACTTTAGTCAAAGTCTCAAGTCTTCACGGCGCTTGGTTTAGGTAGGTAGTGCGCCATCGACAGTGAGCCGCGCGTGCCGACTGTAGGATGGTTTTTTAGCGCTAATTTCGGCCAGCACAATTTTCTTCAAACAAATAGATATTAAGTATTCTTCCCGACCTCCGATTGCAACAAAAATTGATAAGGTTACTCATAGACTTACAAGGAAAGTGTCCGAAAAGTTTAAAGCATATCCAACCATCAGACATTATGTTACAGCTAAAAGCAGCGTATTTTGCCCCATTTTAATCACTATATCAACTCCGATATCCACCAAATTTTTCGGACAGTTGTGAAAGCCCTATTAGAAGGTCGTCGCCAATTTTCAGAAGGATCTCATGCAAGGAACTGAAGATATATCCAAATAATACGACAAAAATCAACGAATTTGGTCAAATTTGGTCAAATTACGCGACTTTTACAGCTAATTTTGCTCCAAAAGCCGCGCACCATCAAATATGGCACCTAGGCAAAACTCACTGATCTTTCCAAAAAGGTATGACAAATTTGGTATTGTGAAATTTCTCACAGTCTCTAGAAAACAATGGTACAAAAATTTTTAAAATCCGAGCAAGTTTATTTTTATGGTGCACCCCCTAGTTTAGGCGCACCGGATCTCGCGTCTCGAGCCTCCGCCGGGAGATTTGTTGCGCCAAAACTAAAGGTCGTAGAGACATGAGACTTCCACTAAAGTTAACCTTTTTCTACCATTACTATTTGGGTATCACAGTTTCAGAGCTAAAAACACATTCCTTCATCCTTAAAACAACAATCATATGGATTTTGCCTGTAAAAGTGGAACTGATCCTTTAAAATCATTTAAAGAAGTCAGCAGGTTAAAATCTAGGTACCCTGGCTTTCGGATCGCCATGCCTTCACAGTTCACAAGCAAGCTGTCTAATCTTCGTTGCCAGAGGAATATTTTCGTCAAACTAGGATTTAAATGAGGTTCTTATTTCTTCATAACTCGTCACTGATAGGATCAGCATCGATGAGGTCCAATAATTCCTTCATAGCTCGTCACTGACAGGGTAACCGATAACTTTTAATAAGTGATAAGGTCTGATCACTGATGATTTCTTCGAGGCTAACGAGGATACGTCAAGACAAAGTATATATTTGGTTTGCTAATAGATTAAATACGACAGTTTATGTTTAAGAATAAAATAAAATCAATATTAAACAACATTTACACATAAAATCTAATAAAGCTTCCTAAGATCGTCCTTGGTCTCCAGTCCAAATCTCTTCCTGTGTGACTCCACCGCTTGGACCAGTTCACCTTCCCAAAACCGTACAAGTTTGGTAGGAGCTTCCCGTTGAAGTTTATCTGACCGACGTCACAGGTATAATTCTCCTTGATCGTAGCAGCAACCTCCTTCCTCGCAGTAGCACGATGTCGTCTTGCTGTAGATTTACTGAGAGATATTTTGTTAATGTCCCCACCCCCGTGATTAGAAATTGCTGCAAACATACCTGTCATCTGAGAGTTGGAGAGATTTAGCCGGTCAGCAACAGGGCCCAGCTTCTTTAAGCATTCCTTGGAGACTGTTAATAGTTTAAACTTTGTTCTATAACTGAACCTCAGGAATCTGGCAATGCCAGGGAGTGAGTAGCTCTAGCCGGCAGCCATCCAATGGACTGCTGCCGTTACCGACCCCGAGGGTGCTGACCACGAGTATCAGCCTCGGACCCACTACTCACTAGCTCTGGTGTTCTGAGCGGGGGCCTCTGGTGTTCTGAGCGGGGGCCCAATTATTATTATTATTATAGAACAGGATCTTACCGACAGAAATTATTCATAAAATTGCCTTAATGCGGTAAACTGTACCCTTGAAACTGATTTTCCCAACATCTGTTGCATGCATCTATATCTTTGATCTCGTTTAACTCATGCAAGTTATCTATGTATAATGGCGCAGGAGGGTCAACCTGAAAAGAACATTGCTTGACCCTCCTGCCCCACCACATGGATCAGGAGGTTCATTTCAGAAACAGTGCTTGACCCTCCTGCCCCACCACATGGATCAGGAGGTTCATTTCAGAAAAAACAGTGCTTGACCCTCCTGCCCCACCACATGGATCAGGAGGTTCATTTCAGAAAAAACAGTGCTTGACCCTCCTGCCCCACCACATGGATTACGGGGGTCATTTGAACCCACAAGACCATGTGCACTTATTTCTACATCGCGCGCGATACGTGTGTGCGTGATTACATGAAATCTTACCGCGCCCTACGCCAAGTAGACGAAAAGCGTGGTCGAAGAGCGAGAGTCGGTACAATAAATAAAACGAGAGTTGGTACATTTAACTGGCATTTTTTTAACCGTGGTACAATCAGAATTGCATACAGCCGACACAGGATGAGGGGGGGGGGGGGGGCAATGACTACTGATGGAGACTTTTGAGCACCAATGGGGACGAAAATCATAGGGACTGAAGGTCAAATCGCTGGTGAAATTTTCCATTTGTCCCCATAAGTACCCAAAGTTTTGGCGAGTTTTATGTAGTTTTGATATTATCTTTTATTAAATGACTTCTAAAGGAGACTTTTGGGTACCAATGGGGGCTAAAAATCTTGGAGACTTGAGGTTAAATTGCTGGCGAAATTCTGCACTTGTCCCCAAAGTACCCAAAGTCATTGGCTCCCCCCCCCCCTCCCCCGGGTGAGGTGACGGAGAAAAATAAACTGAGCTCAAGGCTACATTTCCAGATATCCCGCCAGGGCACCGTCGCTCATGCTGCAAAGTGTGTTGAGAGATGCCCACGTCATCACACGTAAACTGTGTCACGAATACCTGAAATGCAGACGTGCAGAACAAACATAACTCTGATCTATATTTTTCATAAAACTTTCAGGATTTGCCAATGAGGGAAAAGACAGCACTGTCCGAGAAGCTAGAAATGCATGAATCATAGGTGACATGGATAGGGGTAAGAAGTTTTTAAAAAACATGAAAATTGTGAAAGGAAAAGAAGTAGAAATGAGAAAGGGTAGATTTAAAATGTTTGAGAATCGATTTTGTGCTGAAGAACTCCGTCCGCAGGACGGGCTTCCGGCTACTTATGATAATTCGAATAAATTTGAGATTCAAACAAGCTACGAATACGAATGCTTATAGCAGTGGCAAGCTCGTGGCAAGCTCTTGTTTGCTGCGCATTGGCTGCAATGTATAACCGCAGTATGAAGTATGAACTGTCAAAATATTTGAATTTGCTTACCTAGTGGCTTTGTTTGATAAAGCATACATACTTTATATACCGATAAATCAATAACTCCTTTTGATTCTTCGGTTTGAGAATTGTGCGGTCACACATCTCTGCAATGTCTGAAAAGGTGGCAGGGAAGTATTGAAACTTACTTAACACTATATTTACAGTTAAACCTTGAACTACTATAACTAGGGCAGTAGGAAACGCCAAAAAGTAGATCATCTGACTAAAACAACTTAACTTCATCCAAGAGTCTAGTTAGCAGCATTGTAGCGATAAGATACCACCATAGTTTGAGCTGTCGACACTGAAATAAAACAAACAATTTACTTTTCACTACTGCAGGGGAATGCATGTAACATATAAAGAATAAAGATATAATATATTGTATGTTTTTCATCGTGGCCTCAGGGGAGAAGGGCAGCTCGAAAAACCGAAAAAAGTCTAAAAAACCGTGTTGGAGCTGGTGAGTTAAAGCTACCGATCTCGATCGTGAGAGTCAGATGATCAGATCGCATGTAACGTGAGTTTCGCCCGCCTGAATAAGGCAACATGAAATCATATTGCTGGTGACAGGTCTCGACCAAGATGTAAAATAAAGATACCCCAAATTTGTTATTTTTAAGCCGATTCACATCGACCCAAGTCTCTGCTTTGACCCTAAATGCTCAAACTTCGTTAATAGATTGGAAAATCGTGTTATGCTTGTTACTAATAACTGTTGTTTGTGAGAGGACATCTCGATTTCCCGGATCAGAGGATCACACCAATGAGGGGTTGATTGTGCATGTGTGAACTTGACTAAATTTTCAAATTGCCCGACTTTTTTTTCAGTAGGTCACATTACTCGTGACGTGCAAATGTATCTTTTGTCTTTTAATAGGTCAAGCTCAGAGCTTTAAAGCTTTAAAGACTTCTCCGTGACAAAGACGGCCGACATATATCTTTACTCCAGGAAAAGTCAGAACTCTTTCCACACCACATTCTTAAATGTACACGACAGCAGAACGACGATGTAGCCCCACGCCGCAGTAAACTTTAAATTTCTGACCCGGACGAGCCCAGCAACTGTAGACAGCTGCGTGAGCTATGTACGGTTAGCAGATTTAAGAGCTTATGCAATAAGCAGTCACCGTTCACTCTCATTTTTGACTCTTCTTCTTTTGAACAACAAATGTCCATTGAATGATGCCAAGCTAAGCGATTATGATTAGAAAAGTACCGTGATTTACACTGATGGCTCATACAAGGACTTGTTGGACTTCGTGAATTTGGAGGACCTGCAGCTGTAATCAGTACTTCACTACCAGATGTGCGAGGCCGAGGTTCCCGTTTGACAACATTACAAGTGGACCACCCAGGCCGGGATGATCACGCGCTAGTTGACATGAGATCTGATTCTCCCGGGAAAATTGGGCGAGATGACCGGTGTCCTGTCAGAGGTCACGGATACAAGGATACAAAAATATAAATATTTTATTGTACAATTACAATAGTCGTATAAACTTGACAAATTCGCCTACCATCACGTGACCCTCGTCAACGAGCAAGTGAAAAATGTGTTCACAGCATTTATATTATACGGTAACTACACCATAGATTGACAAGCTAAGCGTACAGAAAAACGTCCAACTCCGGACTATAATAAAACTCCGGTATAATAGCGTTTTTGACGGAGCAATTTAATGGCCTGGAGTAGGAAACTTTGTTGACCGGAATAAATTGATCCGAAAGGCGAAAGATACATATGAGAGGCCATCATAAGATGGTACCAAAATATCTCTGTGAAAAGTCCTTTTTACTTTTTTAAGCGTCAAAAGTCGGTGCACTTACTTTATCCATCGAAAAAAGGCATCCCCTGGTGGCTCGTAAAGTATCGATTTTAGCTGTCTAGTAGCCATCTTCTGTGCTCTCTGGCAGTCTAAGAAGAAACATTATATACGACTCTATACAAATAATCTTATTATAAAACAGGATCATACATAGTTAATAGAACTCCATTAAGAAAACATCTTAACTACGTAATCTGTGCCTAGTACAACAGTTTCCAACACTTCCTACAGCTAGCAATATCCCTTATTTCATTTAAATCACTCAAATTTCTAAGTTCTAAGTTTCTATATTTAAGGTCATCAACAAGCATATTTGATATAAGTTTGTATTAGGTCTACCAACACGCCCTTTAAATTTACCACTACTATTTAACACAAATTTCTCTTTGTGATGAAAAAGTTTAAAGAAGCTTTACAACTTAACTCAAACTAATGCTTCTGTCTGTCTGCTGCATTTGAGTTTATTTCTAAATGATTCGCAGCTTTCGGTAGCTCCATGTTCAGCCCACCATGCCTGAAAAAATTTGGTTACACAATAACTTTGGTTCCCATAAATATTATGGTTACCATAATATAAGTCACAAATTTTGTTAATTTCAAGTCAACAACAATATTAGTCGTATTTTTAAGACCATTTTTCCATATCATTTAATTTTTTTAAATTTATTCAGCTAGCTTTTTTGACTAAAATATTTTCGATCTGGGAAATTATTTAAAGACGAGTCAACATTACATACATCAATTACATAGCATCACATACATTTACCTATAACACGCAGTAGCGACTTGTATAAATTTAACGATACTTAAATTCGTTAAATCATATATCATGTATATGCTCTGCTGAAATTTTAGTCTCCTTTAAAATAAGTCCTCCCATGAAATTTAGTTTACAACAATTTTAGGCAATTGTTTGACTTAATTTATGGTATAATAGATTTTTCGTTCCTGAGGAAAGGGAATTTCGGCGGATATAGTAACACCAGAAAATATTGGTTTATGTAAATTGAGTTTACGTTGTTTATCAATGATTCGAGGGCACTGCAACGAGAATTAGAACAATTAATCAAAAATTACTGCCTAAACATTTAATGAGCAAAACCTAACGAGCTTAACCTCTGTCACTCTTTTTCGGAGATTCAATATCATTTGACACAACTCTATGGATTAACTATATGATTTTTTAAAATAGGAAAACTAATCTGGTTGTATCCTAGCAGAACTGATTATTATATACGTTAAGAACAGTGTCAGCTGGAATATTCAAGTAAGGTCATTTGTGTGCTTTCTTTTACAACAGAAACAAGGAATTGAAATATCATTGTAAACTAAAACTGACAAGGGTAATCATAACATAACATTGTGCTCACAGTGTCACTCCATTCCTGAAAAAAGCCCATTTTCTTCCAATAAGACAACAAATAGAGTATAAGATTGCTCTAACCGTGTTCAAATGTGTCAACAACGTAGCTCCAAATTATATCACCAAATGCATCAACATTAAGAGTCAACCTGTACGTGTACTACGGACTGAACAAGACTATTTCCTCCTAAATGTTCCTACTGTTTCAAATTATAGTAAAACTGAGAGAAGCTTTAGTTACTGTGGACCCTTTGTTTGGAATCAGCTTCCTTAGCAATTGAGAACATTAACCGATATCGTCTTGTTTAAAAAGAGAATAAATACGCATCTCTTTGAAAAAGCATTCATATAAGTAGCATATAATAACTTTCTCATAAAACCCAAACTTCATAAAAATAAGTTCTAATGTACATATTCATGAGTCGCTTTAGATGGCTTGAACTGAATCTTTACTTAGCTGTCATTAGTTTAGTGCTCAGTGTCAACAAGAATTGTCATTATATTTTCCCTGTGATAATATTCAATTTCAAGTCAATATATCATAGTTATTGAATGCCTATATATATCCTGAAGTTAGGACTATGATTTGACCTGCCCATCCCCTAATTTTGGAAGTTTATATGCTCCTATCGTGAAAATGAGGTTAATTGAATGAAGGCTTTCATGTTATTCTGTATTATCACGTCATCTTACATCACATTATCAGGTCCAGTATATCCATAATTAAGACACCAATTGAATAATGAATGTGAATTTGTTTAGAGAATAAAATTTAGGTCGAAAATTTTGATCCTTCCCCCCCCCCCCCCCCGCCCCCCTCTGGCCTTATTTCATTAAATCCATAACACCTGATCTTGAAGTTACTCACAAGGCGAGGAACATCCTAGCCTGTCCAGCATCTGGGAGGTCTACACAGGAAACAGTAGCTCATTTAGCTCTAGGTCACCAGGCTGTGACAGTAGTCTTGATGTCCATTGTCCAACCAGTTCTGCGATTTACAGGTAACATCTAGGTAAAGAATAAGATTAAGTTGAATGTGCTTATGATGGGACCCCGGAGGGCAAGATCAGGTTATAATAATATAACACCTTGAATTTTTAATGTACTATATACTATAATATCTGAAAGAATCTCTTCGAATATTTTTCTGTGACAAGTGGATCTTGAATCTTTGAATAGAGTTGGTGGTTACTGTCTGGTGACATTACACACTCACTTAATCTTCCTCTTGGTCCAAGGGATGTTTTAAGAAGGGCATTAATAACTTCCCTTACTGACATACTTACAACAAAATAGCTGCATTGCTTTGGACTTGTCAGTAGAATGCCTGAAGATCGGTTACCCAACTGTCTACTTGAATGACAACCCAAAAATAGGAAGAGATCAAGAGGCAGGTCTATAGGAAGAGCTTAAATGTAGTAGAAATGTTACCTACCCTCCGAAGATGTATAAGTAAAGTAATAAAACAGCTCGCGCAGACTAATCTTTTTGGATGGAGATCTCGCTAGAGTAACATGTTACTTGGTTCAATCCAATAACATATAAAATTAAAGAGTTTAAGAGTCCAAAATAGGAATTTAACACAAATATATATTAAATTCATTCACTGCAACAATCACTCCATAAAATCATGTAGGAGTATTGATAAGATTGAGTTCCAGATCACCTATATATTGCTGTGGATACTAAAATCCTGACACCTCTATAACCCCTAAAAGAAACTATACATGTCATGGGTAATGGATATCATTAGTAGGTAGTTATTGCAAACAGAGTGCTACCAAGTGCCACGTCTTATGATTTTCTAGAAATCAGAAACAAAAAGTAAAACTCTAATCAAAATGCTGAGCAGGATGAAGCAAAGACTTGAAGAAGAACTAAGAGACAACCAGAATGGCTTCAGACCTGGTTGCTCTACAACTTCGCACATTCTTGTTCTGTGAAGAATTATATAGGGTCTAAAGGCCATGAGTGTGAAGGCCACTATGGTGTTTATAGATTTTAATAAAGCCTTTGACAGTGTACATAAAGGTTTGCTTATTAAGACCAGCCATGACTTATGTTGATAGCCTACGAGCTGACACGGGTCTCAACGACACTGGAGAAATGGGCGGACTTATGGCGGATAGAGTTTTATGGAGACAGCGCATCAATACTCGGACGCTGAAGCCGCCTTAAGTCAAGTAAGTCAGAGTTATTAAGATACTTAAAGCAAATGGTATACCAGAATAGATGGTATTACAGGGGTCTTCGAAGTCCTGGTAGGATCGGGATTCGGGAGTACTGCAAAGAGACACCTCATACTTGTTCATCATCGTGATTGACTATATCATGACAGTGGCTATAGATGATGACTCAGACTCTGGGTTCACTCTTAAGCCTGCACAGGGTGTAGATGGATTTGTGCTGAAAATATCGCATATGTCAAATTCTCAGATGATGGTGCCCTTATCACTGATATAATTGAATGGGGCAAAACTACTCCTGGACAGGCTATAGGAAGCAGCAAAAAGTGTGGGGTTAGTCTTGAACAACTCTAAAACAAATCTCATGACTCTAAACACTACAGAGGATAATAATAATAATAATAATTCTATACAGTTACATAATTGAAACAATTATGGCCCCTTATTGTGGGCAGAGTATGTGTCTTTATTGAATTGTCCTGATATAAACTTATCTGAGTGACTGCATTAAAATAATTTAAGGTGAGTTCTCTTAAAACTTTAAGACAATAGGAATAAATACTAGGACCTAATAAAATGAAAACAAAATGCAGCCATCTAATTTGTTGTTGAGCTTTCTCTTCTCCTACGGTTGACTAGAGGAACCATCTTTGGCGAGTATTAGGAACTTAGACCATTACAAATACCGTGCTGTAAGTTTGCAAGGCATGTGGACTAAGTGGGTCGAGAGTACTCAACTTGAAAGTGGGTGTTGAGAATCCTCAACTATACTAAAGATAATGATGTTCAGAAGATGAGGCAGTAGAGTGAGTAGTAGAGACTGAAGAAGAATAAATGTCACAAGAGATGAGCACTATAATAATCATCTTTATGATAGTTCACCAATGGCAATTTGTGCTAGAGAGCGGAAGGCAGTGATGCTGTTATCACTATCATCTCTTAAGATAGACCATGATGGTTGGTCATTAAAGGAATGGTCCTGCAGGGTTTCCCTGTAAGAGCAGCTGCACAGTGGACAGTAGAAGAGTCTGTGATAATTGGTGTCCAATACCTTACAATTTGGACACTGAGGGTCGCAGTTGTTGGCTACCCTTGCCTGGAAGGCTGCAAAGGTGATGTCATGGCCATGTAGGAGAGACATAACCTTAGTATCCGTGTTTCTGCTTGAGTAGCGAGGAAATAATCGTTTGCTCCTTTCATCAATGTTATCCAGTATCTGACCCTCACTCTGATTTATTCTTGGGTTCAGCAGGAGATGTTTATTCCAAGTAAACTCCATGAAGCGGATTATTTCTTCTTTTGAGTAGCTGACAACATCGTTCTGGACACTAGTCAGAAGGTCTATTTTGCTTCTGTTTAGTTCTTTAGACCCAGTTTTCCACGTTAGAAACTTACGTATCTCGTCAATATGGTGCTGGTATCGGTGGGCCTTTGCCTCCTCTAGCTGCAAGATGAGCCCTTGCATAAATGGGTCACTTGTAAGTGCTTTTATTATAAATTTTATAGTGACCATCTTGTAGGATATCTCAAGGGGTGGAATCCCAAGCGCAACAGAGGTCAAATCTTTGGGAGGATGGTGAGTGGCCCCGCTTATCTTCAAGAGGACCCTGGCATAAAAGTCTTTGAAAGTGTCGAGGTTATCTTTTAGCCATATAGGAGCAGCATATAGAAGTTTTGTGAGTACCACTGTTCTGAAGAGCATTCTGAGTGAGCTTGTATTCAGACCTCTGTGGCGGGTGGAGTTTTGGGTGATCCTGTGCCAGGCAAACCAGCATTGCTTGAGTTTGAATTTTGCGTGACCCTTGAAGAGGAAAGTAGACTTTAAAGCTGTTCTGGAAACCAGCTGGAAAACGTACCTTGGGGCATAGATATCAACAACTGAGAGAGACTTTAGAGAGACTTTTCAAGAGCAACTATGAAGATCCAAGAGCGTAGGATGCAACTAGCTTTGCCATATACACTGGCACCTTGAACTAGTTGCTAAGTGTGGGGTACTTAATGAACCTAACCATGGTGTGCTGAGCAGGGGAAGAACAGTCATAACTTATGTTGATAGCCTAAGGGCTGATACGGGTTTGAGTAACACTGGAGAAATCACGGGACTTATGGAGGATAGAAATCTATCGAGACAGTGCATCAATACTCGGACGCTGAAGCCTAAATTAAGAGAAGTTTAAAAGTTCACAATCATAATTATTATTTAAAATTGCCTCTAATAGCTACTGATAATCAGCTTGATAGTCGTCTTCCAGCCAGTTTATCAGAAATAAATAAAATGCAGAACCTAACAAAAGGACTAAAATAACTCCAAGATATATTTCATGAAAATTACTAAATTTGCATTTGCGCTCCATTCCAAAGAATTTTTGTTAATGATGCGTTGACAAAATGCGCGGCGCGCAAAAATTTTCATTTGAAATTGTTTGTTGTTCAAACATATTTCATAAAATAATCTGTAATATATAGTTCTAATAGTGTATAAAAAAGAATAATCTAAAAATATAACACTAAACAGAGCAAAAACGAGGGTCGCGCAAAAATTATATCTATTTTGACAATTTCCGCGATTTCAAATAGGAACCATTTAAATATATGTGAACAAAATACGCAAACCATTAAAATCTTGATCCATAAATTTTTAATCGTAGAGTCCCCGGTCAATAGTTTGCAAAAATAATTTTAAATACGAAAATATAAAGAATTTAAAAATTTATGGATCAATAAATTAACGGTTTGCGTATTTTGTTAATTATATTATATGTATAAACATGGTTCCTGTTCAAAATCCTGGAAATTGTCAAAATATATATGATTTTTGCGCGATCCTCGTTTTTGCTCTGTTTAGTGTTATATTTTTAGATTATTCTTTTTTATACACTATTAGAACTATATATTACAGATTATTTTATGAAATATGTTTGAACAACAAACAATTTCAAATGAAAATTTTTGCGCGCCGCGCATTTTGTCAACGCATCATTAACAAAAATTCTTTGGAATGGAGCGCAAATGCAAATTTAGTAATTTTCATGAAATATATCTTGGAGTTATTTTAGTCCTTTTGTTAGGTTCTGCATTTTATTTATTTCTGATAAACTGGCTGGAAGACGACTATCAAGCTGATTATCAGTAGCTATTAGAGGCAATTTTAAATAATAATTATGATTGTGAACTTTTAAACTTCTCTTAATTTAGGCTTCAGCGTCCGAGTATTGATGCACTGTCTCGATAGATTTCTATCCTCCATAAGTCCCGTGATTTCTCCAGTGTTACTCAAACCCGTATCAGCCCTTAGGCTATCAACATAAGTTATGACTGTTCTTCCCCTGCTCAGCACACCATGGTTAGGTTCATTAAGTACCCCACACTTAGCAACTAGTTCAAGGTGCCAGTGTATATGGCAAAGCTAGTTGCATCCTACGCTCTTGGATCTTCATAGTTGCTCTTGAAAAGTCTCTCTAAAGTCTCTCTCAGTTGTTGATATCTATGCCCCAAGGTACGTTTTCCAGCTGGTTTCCAGAACAGCTTTAAAGTCTACTTTCCTCTGTAGTGTTTAGAGTCATGAGATTTGTTTTAGAGTTGTTCAAGACTAACCCCACACTTTTTGCTGCTTCCTATAGCCTGTCCAGGAGTAGTTTTGCCCCATTCAATTATATCAGTGATAAGGGCACCATCATCTGAGAATTTGACATATGCGATATTTTCAGCACAAATCCATCTACACCCTGTGCAGGCTTAAGAGTGAACCCAGAGTCTGAGTCATCATCTATAGCCACTGTCATGATATAGTCAATCACGATGATGAACAAGTATGAGGTGTCTCTTTGCAGTACTCCCGAATCCTGATCCTACCAGGACTTCGAAGACCCCTGTAATACCATCTGCAGTTGTGATTACTTAAGCCACTGTGTTTGTGTAGATCAATCGCACTATGTATTCTGGTATACATTTGCTTTAAGTATCTTAATAAGCAAACCTTTATGTACACTGTCAAAGGCTTTATTAAAATCTATAAACATCATAGTGGCCTTCACACTCTTTAGACCCTATATAATTCTTCACAGAACAAGAATGTGCGAAGTTGTAGAGCAACCAGGTCCTGGTTGTCTCTTAGTTTTTCTTCAAGTCTTTGCTTCATCCTGCTCAGCATTTTGATTAGAGTTTTACTTTTTGTTTCTGATTTCTAGAAAATCATAAGACTTGGCACTTGGTAGCACTCTGTTTGCAATAACTACCTACTAATGATATCCATTACCCATGACATGTATAGTTTCTTTTAGGGGTTATAGAGGTGTCAGGATTTTAGCATCCACAGCAATATAGGTGATCTGGAACTCAATCTTATCAATACTCCTACATGATTTTATGGAGTGATTGTTGCAGTGAATGAATTTAATATATATTTGTGTTAAATTCCTATTTTGGACTCTTAAACTCTTTAATTTTATATGTTATTGGATTGAACCAAGTAACATGTTACTCTAGCGAGATCTCCATCCAAAAAGATTAGTCTGCGCGAGCTGTTTTATTACTTTACTTATACATCTTTGGAGGGTAGGTAACATTTCTACTACATTTAAGCTCTTCCTATAGACCTGCCTCTTGATCTCTTCCTTTTTTTGGGTTGTCATTCAAGTATTATAACCTGATCTTGCCCTCCGGGGGTCCCATCATAAGCACATTCAACTTAATCTTATTCTTATTTCATTTCATTATTTCATTTCATTTACCTAGATGTTACCTGTAAATCGCAGAACTGGTTGGACAATGGACATCAAGACTACTGTCACAGCCTGGTGAGTGGTGACCTAGAGCTAAATGAGCTACTGTTTCCTGTGTAGACCTCCCAGATGCTGGACAGGCTAGGATGTTCCTCGCCTTGTGAGTAACTTCAAGATCAGGTGTTATGGATTTAATGAAATAAGGCCAGAGGGGGGCGGGGGGGGGGGGGGGGGGGGGGAAGGATCAAAATTTTCGACCTAAATTTTATTCTCTAAACAAATTCACATTCATTATTCAATTGGTGTCTTAATTATGGATATACTGGACCTGATATTGTGATGTAAGATGACGTGATAATACAGAATAACATGAAAAGCCTTCATTCAATTAACCTCATTTTCACGATAGGAGCATATAAACTTCCAAAATTAGGGGATGGGCAGGTCAAATCATAGTCCTAACTTCAGGATATTATAGGCATTCAATAACTATGATATATTGACTTGAAATTGAATATTATCACAGGGAAAATATAATGACAATTCTTGTTGACACTGAGCACTAAACTAATGACAGCTAAGTAAAGATTCAGTTCAAGCCATCTAAAGCGACTCATGAATATGTACATTAGAACTTATTTTTATGAAGTTTGGGTTTTATGAGAAAGTTATTATATGCTACTTATATGAATGCTTTTTCAAAGAGATGCGTATTTATTCTCTTTTTAAACAAGACGATATCGGTTAATGTTCTCAATTGCTAAGGAAGCTGATTCCAAACAAAGGGTCCACAGTAACTAAAGCTTCTCTCAGTTTTACTATAATTTGAAACAGTAGGAACATTTAGGAGGAAATAGTCTTGTTCAGTCCGTAGTACACGTACAGGTTGACTCTTAATGTTGATGCATTTGGTGATATAATTTGGAGCTACGTTGTTGACACATTTGAACACGGTTAGAGCAATCTTATACTCTATTTGTTGTCTTATTGGAAGAAAATGGGCTTTTTTCAGGAATGGAGTGACACTGTGAGCACAATGTTATGTTATGATTACCCTTGTCAGTTTTAGTTTACAATGATATTTCAATTCCTTGTTTCTGTTGTAAAAGAAAGCACACAAATGACCTTACTTGAATATTCCAGCTGACACTGTTCTTAACGTATATAATAATCAGTTCTGCTAGGATACAACCAGATTAGTTTTCCTATTTTAAAAAATCATATAGTTAATCCATAGAGTTGTGTCAAATGATATTGAATCTCCGAAAAAGAGTGACAGAGGTTAAGCTCGTTAGGTTTTGCTCATTAAATGTTTAGGCAGTAATTTTTGATTAATTGTTCTAATTCTCGTTGCAGTGCCCTCGAATCATTGATAAACAACGTAAACTCAATTTACATAAACCAATATTTTCTGGTGTTACTATATCCGCCGAAATTCCCTTTCCTCAGGAACGAAAAATCTATTATACCATAAATTAAGTCAAACAATTGCCTAAAATTGTTGTAAACTAAATTTCATGGGAGGACTTGTAATTGATGTATGTAATGTTGACTCGTCTTTAAATAATTTCCCAGATCGAAAATATTTTAGTCAAAAAAGCTAGCTGAATAAATTTAAAAAAATTAAATGATATGGAAAAATGGTCTTAAAAATACGACTAATATTGTTGTTGACTTGAAATTAACAAAATTTGTGACTTATATTATGGTAACCATAATATTTATGGGACCCAAAGTTATTGTGTTCAACCAAATTTTTTCAGGCATGGTGGGCTGAACATGGAGCTACCGAAAGCTGCGAATCATTTAGAAATAAACTCAAATGCAGCAGACAGACAGAAGCATTAGTTTGAGTTAAGTTGTAAAGCTTCTTTAAACTTTTTCATCACAAAGAGAAATTTGTGTTAAATAGTAGTGGTAAATTTAAAGGGCGTGTTGGTAGACCTAATACAAACTTATATCAAATATGCTTGTTGATGACCTTAAATATAGAAACTTAGAACTTAGAAATTTGAGTGATTTAAATGAAATAAGGGATATTGCTAGCTGTAGGAAGTGTTGGAAACTGTTGTACTAGGCACAGATTACGTAGTTAAGATGTTTTCTTAATGGAGTTCTATTAACTATGTATGATCCTGTTTTATAATAAGATTATTTGTATAGAGTCGTATATAATGTTTCTTCTTAGACTGCCAGAGAGCACAGAAGATGGCTACTAGACAGCTAAAATCGATACTTTACGAGCCACCAGGGGATGCCTTTTTTCGATGGATAAAGTAAGTGCACCGACTTTTGACGCTTAAAAAAAGTAAAAAGGACTTTTCACAGAGATATTTTGGTACCATCTTATGATGGCCTCTCATATGTATCTTTCGCCTTTCGGATCAATTTATTCCGGTCAACAAAGTTTCCTACTCCAGGCCATTAAATTGCTCCGTCAAAAACGCTATTATACCGGAGTTTTATTATAGTCCGGAGTTGGACGTTTTTCTGTACGCTTAGCTTGTCAATCTATGGTGTAGTTACCGTATAATATAAATGCTGTGAACACATTTTTCACTTGCTCGTTGACGAGGGTCACGTGATGGTAGGCGAATTTGTCAAGTTTATACGACTATTGTAATTGTACAATAAAATATTTATATTTTGTATCCTTGTATCCGTGACCTCTGACAGGACACCGGTCATCTCGCCCAATTTTCCCGGGAGAATCAGATCTCATGTCAACTAGCGCGTGATCATCCCGGCCTGGGTGGTCCACTTGTAATGTTGTCAAACGGGAACCTCGGCCTCGCACATCTGGTAGTGAAGTACTGATTACAGCTGCAGGTCCTCCAAATTCACGAAGTCCAACAAGTCCTTGTATGAGCCATCAGTGTAAATCACGGTACTTTTCTAATCATAATCGCTTAGCTTGGCATCATTCAATGGACATTTGTTGTTCAAAAGAAGAAGAGTCAAAAATGAGAGTGAACGGTGACTGCTTATTGCATAAGCTCTTAAATCTGCTAACCGTACATAGCTCACGCAGCTGTCTACAGTTGCTGGGCTCGTCCGGGTCAGAAATTTAAAGTTTACTGCGGCGTGGGGCTACATCGTCGTTCTGCTGTCGTGTACATTTAAGAATGTGGTGTGGAAAGAGTTCTGACTTTTCCTGGAGTAAAGATATATGTCGGCCGTCTTTGTCACGGAGAAGTCTTTAAAGCTTTAAAGCTCTGAGCTTGACCTATTAAAAGACAAAAGATACATTTGCACGTCACGAGTAATGTGACCTACTGAAAAAAAGTCGGGCAATTTGAAAATTTAGTCAAGTTCACACATGCACAATCAACCCCTCATTGGTGTGATCCTCTGATCCGGGAAATCGAGATGTCCTCTCACAAACAACAGTTATTAGTAACAAGCATAACACGATTTTCCAATCTATTAACGAAGTTTGAGCATTTAGGGTCAAAGCAGAGACTTGGGTCGATGTGAATCGGCTTAAAAATAACAAATTTGGGGTATCTTTATTTTACATCTTGGTCGAGACCTGTCACCAGCAATATGATTTCATGTTGCCTTATTCAGGCGGGCGAAACTCACGTTACATGCGATCTGATCATCTGACTCTCACGATCGAGATCGGTAGCTTTAACTCACCAGCTCCAACACGGTTTTTAGACTTTTTTCGGTTTTTCGAGCTGCCCTTCTCCCCTGAGGCCACGATGAAAAACATACAATATATTATATCTTTATTCTTTATATGTTACATGCATTCCCCTGCAGTAGTGAAAAGTAAATTGTTTGTTTTATTTCAGTGTCGACAGCTCAAACTATGGTGGTATCTTATCGCTACAATGCTGCTAACTAGACTCTTGGATGAAGTTAAGTTGTTTTAGTCAGATGATCTACTTTTTGGCGTTTCCTACTGCCCTAGTTATAGTAGTTCAAGGTTTAACTGTAAATATAGTGTTAAGTAAGTTTCAATACTTCCCTGCCACCTTTTCAGACATTGCAGAGATGTGTGACCGCACAATTCTCAAACCGAAGAATCAAAAGGAGTTATTGATTTATCGGTATATAAAGTATGTATGCTTAATCAAACAAAGCCACTAGGTAAGCAAATTCAAATATTTTGACAGTTCATACTTCATACTGCGGTTATACATTGCAGCCAATGCGCAGCAAACAAGAGCTTGCCACGAGCTTGCCACTGCTATAAGCATTCGTATTCGTAGCTTGTTTGAATCTCAAATTTATTCGAATTATCATAAGTAGCCGGAAGCCCGTCCTGCGGACGGAGTTCTTCAGCACAAAATCGATTCTCAAACATTTTAAATCTACCCTTTCTCATTTCTACTTCTTTTCCTTTCACAATTTTCATGTTTTTTAAAAACTTCTTACCCCTATCCATGTCACCTATGATTCATGCATTTCTAGCTTCTCGGACAGTGCTGTCTTTTCCCTCATTGGCAAATCCTGAAAGTTTTATGAAAAATATAGATCAGAGTTATGTTTGTTCTGCACGTCTGCATTTCAGGTATTCGTGACACAGTTTACGTGTGATGACGTGGGCATCTCTCAACACACTTTGCAGCATGAGCGACGGTGCCCTGGCGGGATATCTGGAAATGTAGCCTTGAGCTCAGTTTATTTTTCTCCGTCACTTCACCCGGGGGAGGGGGGGGGGAGCCAATGACTTTGGGTACTTTGGGGACAAGTGCAGAATTTCGCCAGCAATTTAACCTCAAGTCTCCAAGATTTTTAGCCCCCATTGGTACCCAAAAGTCTCCTTTAGAAGTCATTTAATAAAAGATAATATCAAAACTACATAAAACTCGCCAAAACTTTGGGTACTTACGGGGACAAATGGAAAATTTCACCAGCGATTTGACCTTCAGTCCCTATGATTTTCGTCCCCATTGGTGCTCAAAAGTCTCCATCAGTAGTCATTGCCCCCCCCCCCCCTCATCCTGTGTCGGCTGTATGCAATTCTGATTGTACCACGGTTAAAAAAAATGCCAGTTAAATGTACCAACTCTCGTTTTATTTATTGTACCGACTCTCACTCTTCGACCACGCTTTTCGTCTACTTGGCGTAGGGCGCGGTAAGATTTCATGTAATCACGCACACACGTATCGCGCGCGATGTAGAAATAAGTGCACATGGTCTTGTGGGTTCAAATGACCCCCGTAATCCATGTCGTGGGGCAGGAGGGTCAAGCACTGTTTTTTCTGAAATGAACCCCCTGATCCATGTGGTGGGGCAGGAGGGTCAAGCACTGTTTTTTCTGAAATGAACCTCCTGATCCATGTGGTGGGGCAGGAGGGTCAAGCACTGTTTCTGAAATGAACCTCCTGATCCATGTGGTGGGGCAGGAGGGTCAAGCAATGTTCTTTTCAGGTTGACCCTCCTGCGCCATTATACTATGTGCAAATTTCTACTACTTAAATCATTTATTAAAACAGATAACGAGTTTATTCTAGGTCTCCCCAATCTTCCAATAAATAATTTATCTGAGCCCCATACCTTGTCATGACCATAATATCGATACTACCTCTGTGATCACATCTTTCTCTGGGTGCAAAATGAATATATATATATATATATATATATATATATATATATATAGGTTTATATAGGTTTTATAGAAATTTGAAAGTTCTATAGAAATTTATATATGGATTATAAACATTTTGTTTGTGTGTTTTGTGTTATGCATCTTCATACCTATTTTAGAAGAGATTTTTATAGAATGTTAGAAGTGCAGTAGGGTCAGTTTCAGACGAATTAAGCATAAATGACATCATCGACATGTCTGAAGTGGTTTGTAGATGGGCCATAATTGTTAGCCCCAAGCGTTTTGGTCTCTCATTCCTGCCACTCAGCATTGCCTACTGTAAAGTAGACATTGCTAAAGACAATAGAGAAACTATGTCTCACTAAATTCCCCTAAATTCAACCACTTACCATAACAAAAATACTAACAACCAAATAAAGTTTTTTAAATAATTATATACAATCACTAAAGAACATTTCCTCAAGTTTACTTCTAGCTAAGTAATTCGAGGTTTAAGCTCTTATTTTATTTATGATTAAAGGAATGTAAAATAAAACTTTTCGTTTCATTGAAAACTTTTCGTTTCATTGAATAGCAAAAGAGAGAGCCGTTTGGGCCTGCAGCTGGGGTTTTCTCCATACTCCTGAGAATGTGTCCAAACATCCTCCACCGCTGGTGTTCGACTTAGTTGGTCAATACGTATTTGCACCCGGTACGGCGGTACGGGTACGCGCGTACCAAGTTCTGGCCCCAATAGCGGTACGTGCGTACCCGCACCCGCACCCGAAAACTTTGTATCACGTGGTGACCCCCACGGTCGCTTCACTATAGTGGCGACGGTCGCTTCACTGTAAGCCACGGTCGCTTCACTGTAGCGTCTTCGACGCTACAGGGGGAGCCGCGCACTTCGTGCGCGGCGGGTCATACAACGTATGACAACGACGCGAAAACTCAAAAGTGAATTTGAATTTTTCAAATTTAAATTGAAATTTGTGTTTACTCTTTGATTCAATCTTTGAATTTACGAAGTACTGCGTATCAGTGCCCACTTTCCCTGTCAGTTTCGGTTTCTCTTTTCCAATTTTTAAGACAGTATATAAATATACTAAGGCCTGCCAACAACTTGGTATGGTCAGAAGAGATGGCCATATTGTCATTGATCAGAAACGTCGCCGGGCGCTTTATCTCTCCCTGGTTCGTAGCCAATTCGAAAATTGTTCCATAATCTGGCGCCCTTGTAATAAATCACTTAGTGATAAATTAGAAAGTCTCCAAAAGAGAGCTATTAAATGGATTCTGTCTGAAGAGGGCCGCAGTTATCCACCTGAGCAATATGTCAAAAAGTGCAAGCTTGTCGACATTCTCCCTTTGGCTCAAAAGTTTGACTTGAATGATTTTATTTTTTTCCACAAAGTTCTTAACAATTTAATTCCTGTATCGCTGCCTCACTATCTCTCTTTATATCAGGGCACTTCTCGACTAAGACGTTGCCACCTCGACAGTCTGTCTATTGTGTCATCAATTTTACCTAAGTTAAGTCAGAATTCACACACCACATGTAGGTACCTCAAATAGCCAACTGGCAAAATCATTTTTCTACAGAACCCATATACTGTGGAATGGACTCCCTTTACAGGTAAGACAGATTGTGTCTACTAGTCTTTTCAAAGCTGAGGTCACTAAGCATCTATGGAAATGTTTATTGGATAGTGAAACAACAGTCTAGCCTAGTCTCTTTGCTCCCCATATTATTATTATTTTTGTTTTATTAATTTTTGTATCTACCTTCCTATACTTTCAACATCATATCACACTTCACCCGCACACCTTTTCACACATTAATGACCATTTCAGACCTGTATCTAATGTATCTGGAATTTGACGTATTGAAATACAAATTTTGACTCTATATCCACAGTTATTCACCATGGATTTGTTTGTTATTAAATGGATTTGTTTGTTATTAAATAGTTTTTCATAAATTTTTGGATTTAGATTAATTCGATGTAATGGGTCCAAGTTACTGCGGACATAGTTCACTATGTGTTTACCGTGTTTGGGTGCCCATCATATTTTACAGATGGGTAGGGACTACGGGTGGAAGATGAATAATTGATATTCCAACAGCATCTTGTTCCCTGCATTGTGCTGATTCCGGGAAGCATTTTGTTTACGCTCTCATCATTCTGTAGGATGAGATATCGTTCATTTAAAATTGGGTAATTATAGGCCTGTCAAGGATTTCAGCCTAATTAAGAGCTGATCAATTGCAGCTAGTTGTGCCATATAAGGGATAACTGAGGTCACGTGACATTCAGTCCTATCACGTGACCGCTAATCCTATCACGTGACCTTGATTCGTAAAGCCTTGGGCACGTGATCACATTCGTAACGTGTCGTATGCCGACTAGGAGATTTTGTGACGTCACCAGAGCTGAAGCTACTTTATCAGGCCTTATATGGAATAATATCGTGTATCGGGTGTAATTGGACCCAATTAGAGCAGCTGAGCGCTCAATTATAGCAGCATCTGGTACCACCTTCTGAAACCCAGCAGACAGCTGGCCCAGAGAATCGAAATTAGAAGGATTTTTTATTGATGGAAATCGAAGCGGAAACCTTGTAACCCTATGTTTTCGATGACGCCGAACAAGATTAAACAGGTTATAATTGTCCTACTCTCGTGTAAATTGCTCTAAAACGTGATTGAAATTGTAATGATGCTATCAATTGTAATACAGTTTTTACATTAAGCTGAGCGGCGTAACGGCTGGCATTCCTGGGCCGCACTCATCCCAGATTGTCATTCCGCCGCAGCTTCAATTTATCTGGATATTACAGCCTGGGGTCCCCAGGTAACGACTGGAACCGCTATATCTGCCCAATCTCAGCTATTGTAAATAACGAAGCCTGTGATCCGCACATCAGGTATTGACCACATTGAACGGGCTTGAGTCGAACAAGCCGTGTTATTAATATTAAAGATATTAATACCAAAAATCGTATTACTAGATTACCTTCTTGTCATTTGTGCGAAGTGCGTACTCTTTATACTGCAGTTTGAAGTTCAGCTTAATGTAAAAACTGTATTACAATTGATAGCATCATTACAATTTCAATCACGCTTTAGAGCAATTTACACTAGACCGGTTCATAAAACAAAAATGTTCTTGAATAATTATGAGTATGTTCTTATCTGTTGATCCCTAGGTTCAAATACCACCAAAAAAAATTTCAAGTTCCAACTCTTCCATCTTAGTCCCGCTCCGGCCACGCCCATATTTTATTGGTTTCTTATACAGGTAAAATATCTAAAATCGTCTTTTTTAGTATGAAGGAGTAATGTTGGCTGTTTAAGATTCGTTATTCAAATATAAATGTCATAAAGGCATTTCGTTTAATGTGGGTTTTAAGTTCTGGTGATGATGAGAACCACGCCCTTTGATGACCACGCCCATTTTATAAAAATAAGTCATAAAAATTCAGATAACCTTGTGACGCATTGAGGCACTGAGGCACTTGAGGCAGTACTTTGAGGCACTTGAGGCAGTACTTTGAGGCACTTGAGGCAGCACTTTGAGGCACTTGAGGCAGCACTTTGACACCCTGAGGCACTTGAGGCACCACTTTGAGGCCCTGAGGCACTTGAGGCACCAATTTTCAACACTTAATACATCGTACAGGGTTAGAAACATAATATGATGATTAATGGATTGATATCGGCACTAACTGACTAACTAAACTAATCATTAATCATTACTCGTCCAAATTATTGTGCCGATAATGTTCAACGGTTCAAAATGTAAAACATTTTTCTTATTTATATTTGGAATTTGGATGCTCATTTCTAAACATTATTTATTATTACTCAAATGGGACGTTGGTTTATACAATATAACTTCATATTGGTACTCTTTATTCGCTATTATGAGTGGGTCGATCATATATATATATTTTGATGATAGTTTGTGACGAAATGAAAGTTTCCACTCAGTGTTTCACTAAGTGTTTCACTAATTGGAGACTCTCACTTTGTCACCAACAGTCATCAAAATATTTTAGCTCTTCGCTTGACAATCACGTGACTTACTATAACACGCTCTTTAGGTGTTTCTGAGTGACTATTAAATTCAAAAGATTATCAGTTTATCCCTCTAATCTGACTCCAAATGTAACCCTAGGCCTAACCGGAACCCAATTCCTAACTGAAACATTCGCTAACCCTAACGAGAAATTATACCATATAATTACTTATATGGTCAATGCTCATCATCGCCAGGGTAGCACTTTTACGTTATATTTATATGTATTTGGTATTGCGGGGTGCTCCGAAATCAGCGTTCAAAATATAACGATTGAGGTTAGTTTCAACTTAAAGAAAAATTTGAGGTAGGAGTATAAATAAAAGTTATTGAGCACGCTCTACTATCAAAATTGGTGCACATGCCCAAATATGGTCTTATAGGTTTTTGCTCATAACTCAGCCAATTTTTATCCAATCTTGATAAAACTTTATATTTGCTTTCAAGAGATTAATAGCTACAAGTAATGCACCCAAAGCATTGTTTTAAAAAGCATATTAATGTGATTTACCATATTTATAATTAGACTTAATTGGCAGGACTTCCGGCCTTTCGTGTTGGCAAACTTCTTTACTTTTTTGGGTTCAATAAAAGATCGCAGCTTTATAACTTCAAACTTTGCAATGTGCAAAGCGATGTGGTTGTCATGACTACAAGTACAAAGCTAAATCATGCAACGTGCGAAAGGCAAACTTGATGTGCCGTGCGACGACAAACGCACTGTTGAAAATCAATCACCTCTAGCCAAGGCCGGCAGGCGGTAAGGTTTTCTGAATGGGCTTTGGATAGAGCAAGATTTTTTTTTAATAATTAACCAAAACGCGCGCCGCAAGTTAGACTCGTCCAATGTCTAAAACAATTTTTAACAAATGTTACCTGCCATGTTAATTTTAAATGTTTATAAACGTTTCATAATTTTTATTTTTCAAAAACATGAAACTGCAAATGTCACGTATACTGTGTATTACTTAACAGGTGATACTCGTGAAATATTTGTTCCAAATATTCCAGGACCGTCGAAGAGTCCAACTCGGCAGGCGTCCTAGTAAGTTATAAACTTACAATATACAACGTGTGTCAACAATGAATGTAAGCAGTATGTACGTGTAACTTACGCGCGCGCAGTACAATCAAAGCGAAAGCGCATACAGCAAGATTTAACCAATAAAACAAAATCCAACCAGCAAGATTTAACCAAAATTTATTCATATACGTACTGTACTCGCACATCAATTCTCAATTTTGGTCCATGAAATAAATTTCCTGGCCCAGCTTGCTGCGCTAGTTTATTGCTATAATAATAAATAATAAAATATGATAGGCTCGAAAAGATTAGCTCCGCGCGTTAGGATTGTAGTTGCTCGTTATCCATTCACATGGCCATATGTAAACGCGTACTGCGTGACGCACTTGTTTCACAGTCGCGGTCGCGCGCTACTGCAAGCGAAAGGGCTCTGGTTAAAGCAACTTTATCCAAAGTCCTTGACATACGTTGCATGCCACTTTTCGCGCGCGAAGCGCGCGCCGCCGCTGATATTTGGATACGAAACATGTATCAACAAAGTCCTTGTGCTTGCAGAAGCGCGCGCCCGCGTCCCTAAATAATTTAATTACTTTCAGTATATTTAATTCCAGTTCCTGGTTTCCAATAATGTAATTTAATTCCCCTTAATGCAAATGTTTAATTTGATTGAGACATCTTCAGGGAAACACATTATTTAGTTCTTGATGTCAAATAATTTAATTACTTTCATTATATTTAATTCTAGTTCCTAATTTCCAATAATTTAATTTAATTCCCCTAAATGGTTCTAATTTGATTTATACCTTTTTAGGGGAACACATTATATTATATATTACTGAGTTCTTGATGCCAAATAATTTAATTAATTTCAGTATATTTAATTTTAGTTCCTGGTTTCCAATAATTTAATTTAATCTAATTTAATTCCCCAAAATGGTTCTGATTAGAATAAGACCTCTTCAGGGAAACACATTATTTAGTTCTTGATGTTAAATAATTAATTTACTTTCAGTATATTTAATTCCAGTTCCTGGTTTCCAATAATGTAATTTAATTCCCCTTAATGCAAATGGTTCTAATTTGATTAAGACCTCTTCAGGGAAACACATTATTTTATTTAGTTCTTGATGTTAAATAATTTAATTACTTTCAAATTCAGTATATTTAATTCTAGTTCCTGGTTTCCAATAATGTAATTTAATTCCCCTTAATGCAAATGGTTCTAATTTGATTAAGACCTCTTCAGGGAAACACATTATTTAGTTCTTGATGTTAAATAATTTTATAACTTTCAGTATATTTAGTTCTAGTTCCTGCCTCCTGGTTTCCAATAATTCTAGTTCCTGGTTTCCAATAATTTAATTTAATCTAATTTAATTCCCCAAGATGGTTCTAATTTGATTAAGACCTCTTCAGGGAAACACATTATTTAGTTCTTGATGTTAAATAATTTAATTACTTTCAGTATATTTAATTCTAGTTCCTGGTTTCCAATAATTTAATTTAATCTAATTTAATTCCCCTAGATGGTTCTGATAAGAATAAGACCTCTTCAGGGAAACACATTATTTAGTTCTTGATGTTAAATAATTTAATTACTTTCAGTATATTTAATTCTAGTTCCTGGTTTCTAATAATGTAATTTTATTCCCCTTAATGCAAATGGTTCTAATTTGATTAAGACCTCTTCAGGGAAACATATTATTTAGTTCTTGATGTTAAATAATTTAATTACTTTCAGTATATTTAATTCTAGTTCCTGGTTTCCAATGATTTAATTCCCCAAGATGGTTCTAATTTGATTAAGACCTCTTCAGGGAAACACATTATTTAGTTCTTGATGTCAAATAATTTAATTAATTTCAGTATATTTAGTTTTAGTTCCTGGTTTCCAATAATTTAATTTAATCTAATTTAATTCCCCAAGATGGTTCTAATTTGATTAAGACCTCTTCAGGGAAACACATTATTTAGTTCTTGATGTTAAATAATTTAATTACTTTCAGTATATTTAATTCTACTTCCTGGTTTCCAATAATTTAATTTAATCTAATTTAATTCCCCTAGATGGTTCTGATAAGAATAAGACCTCTTCAGGGAAACACATTATTTAGTTCTTGATGTTAAATAATTAATTTACTTTCAGTATATTTAATTCCAGTTCCTGGTTTCCAATAATGTAATTTAATTCCCCTTAATGCAAATGGTTCTAATTTGATTAAGACCTCTTCAGGGAAACACATTATTTAGTTCTTGATGTTAAATAATTTAATTACTTTCAGTATATTTAATTCTAGTTCCTGGTTTCCAATAATGTAATTTAATTCCCCTTAATGCAAATGGTTCTAATTTGATTAAGACCTCTTCAGGGAAACACATTATTTAGTTCTTGATGTTAAATAATTTTATAACTTTCAGTATATTTAGTTCTAGTTCCTGCCTCCTGGTTTCCAATAATTCTAGTTCCTGGTTTCCAATAATTTAATTTAATCTAATTTAATTCCCCAAGATGGTTCTAATTTGATTAAGACCTCTTCAGGGAAACATATTATTTAGTTCTTGATGTTAAATAATTTAATTACTTTCAGTATATTTAATTCTAGTTCCTGGTTTCCAATAATTTAATTTAATCTAATTTAATTCCCCTAGATGGTTCTGATAAGAATAAGACCTCTTCAGGGAAACACATTATTTAGTTCTTGATGTTAAATAATTTAATTACTTTCAGTATATTTAATTCTAGTTCCTGGTTTCTAATAATGTAATTTTATTCCCCTTAATGCAAATGGTTCTAATTTGATTAAGACCTCTTCAGGGAAACATATTATTTAGTTCTTGATGTTAAATAATTTAATTACTTTCAGTATATTTAATTCTAGTTCCTGGTTTCCAATGATTTAATTCCCCAAGATGGTTCTAATTTGATTAAGACCTCTTCAGGGAAACACATTATTTAGTTCTTGATGTCAAATAATTTAATTAATTTCAGTATATTTAGTTTTAGTTCCTGGTTTCCAATAATTTAATTTAATCTAATTTAATTCCCCTAGATGGTTCTGATTAGAATAAGACCTCTTCAGGGAAACACATTATTTAGTTCTTGATGTTAAATAATTTAATTACTTTCAGCATATTTAATTCTAGTTCCTGGTTTCCAATAATGTAATTTAATTCCCCTTAATGCAAATGGTTCTAATTTGATTAAGACCTCTTCAGGGAAACACATTATTTAGTTCTTGATGTTAAATAATTTAATTACTTTCAGTATATTTAATTCTAGTTCCTGGTTTCCAATAATGTAATTTAATTCCCCTTAATGCAAATGGTTCTAATTTGATTAAGACCTCTTCAGGGAAACACATTATTTAGTTCTTGATGTTAAATAATTTAATTACTTTCAGTATATTTAATTCTAGTTCCTGGTTTCCAATAATTTAATTTAATCTAATTTAATTCCCCTAGATGGTTCTGATAAGAATAAGACCTCTTCAGGGAAACACATTATTTAGTTCTTGATGTTAAATAATTTAATTACTTTCAGTATATTTAATTCTAGTTCCTGGTTTCTAATAATGTAATTTTATTCCCCTTAATGCAAATGGTTCTAATTTGATTAAGACCTCTTCAGGGAAACATATTATTTAGTTCTTGATGTTAAATAATTTAATTACTTTCAGTATATTTAATTCTAGTTCCTGGTTTCCAATGATTTAATTCCCCAAGATGGTTCTAATTTGATTAAGACCTCTTCAGGGAAACACATTATTTAGTTCTTGATGTCAAATAATTTAATTAATTTCAGTATATTTAGTTTTAGTTCCTGGTTTCCAATAATTTAATTTAATCTAATTTAATTCCCCTAGATGGTTCTGATTAGAATAAGACCTCTTCAGGGAAACACATTATTTAGTTCTTGATGTTAAATAATTTAATTACTTTCAGCATATTTAATTCTAGTTCCTGGTTTCCAATAATGTAATTTAATTCCCCTTAGTGCAAATGGTTCTAATTTGATTAAGACCTCTTCAGGGAAACATATTATTTAGTTCTTGATGTTAAATAATTTAATTACTTTCAGTATATTTAATTCTAGTTCCTAGTTTCCAATAATTTATTTAATCTAATTTAATTCCCCAAGGTGGTTCTAATTTGATTAAGACCTCTTCAGGGAAACACATTATTTAGTTCTTGATGTTAAATAATTTGATTACTTTCAGTATATTTAATTCTAGTTCCTGGTTTCCAATAATTCTAGATCCTGGTTTCCAATAATTTAATTTAATTCCCCAAGATGGTTCTAATTTGATTAAGACCTCTTCAGGGAAACACATTATTTAGTTCTTGATGTTAAATAATTTAATTACTTTCAGTATATTTAATTATAGTTCCTGGTTTCAAATAATTTAATTTAATCTTATTTAATTCCCCTAGATGGTTCTGATAAGAATAAGACCTCTTCAGGGAAACACATTATTTAGTTCTTGATGTTAAATAATTTAATTACTTTCAGTATATTTAATTCTAGTTCCTGGTTTCCAATAATGTAATTTAATTCCCCTTAATGCAAATGGTTCTAATTTGATTAAGACCTCTTCAGGGAAACATATTATTTAGTTCTTGATGTTAAATAATTTAATTACTTTCAGTATATTTAATTCTAGTTCCTGGTTTCCAATGATTTAATTCCCCAAGATGGTTCTAATTTGATTAAGACCTCTTCAGGGAAACACATTATTTAGTTCTTGATGTCAAATAATTTAATTAATTTCACTGGTATATTTAGTTTTAGTTTCTGGTTTCCAATAATTTAATTTAATCTCATTTAATTCCCCTAGATGGTTCTGATTAGAATAAGACCTCTTCAGGGAAACACATTATTTAGTTCTTGATGTTAAATAATTTAATTACTTTCAGTATATTTAATTCTAGTTCCTGGTTTCCAATAATTCTAGTTCCTGGTTTCCAATAATTTAATTTAATCTAATTTAATTCCCCAAGATGGTTCTAATTTGATTAAGACCTCTTCAGGGAAACACATTATTTAGTTCTTGATGTTAAATAATTTAATTACTTTCAGTCTATTTAATTCTAGTTCCTGGTTTCCAATAATTTAATTTAATCTAATTTAATTCCCCTAGATGGTTCTGATAAGAATAAGACCTCTTCAGGGAAACACATTATTTAGTTCTTGATGTTAAATAATTTGATTACTTTCAGTATATTTAATTCTAGTTCCTGGTTTCCAATAATTCTAGATCCTGGTTTCCAATAATTTAATTTAATTCCCCAAGATGGTTCTAATTTGATTAAGACCTCTTCAGGGAAACACATTATTTAACTTTCTTGATGTCAAATAATTTAATTAATTTCAGTATATTTAATTCTAGTTCCTGGTTTCCAATAATTTAATTTAATTCCCCTTGATAGTTCTTAATTGATTTAGACTCCTTCAGGGAAACACAGTATTTAGTTCACGATAAAAAATAAAAATAAAATTATAACCTTTATTTCGCAGATTCATGTAATGTACACAACAGAAGTTAACACGTTTCTTTGAAGACATTGCTGCTACTATCAGGTAAGCAGCCAAAGTTTATTGCTATATAATATTGCCAAGTTTCGTCCAAATTTTATCTAATAAACTGCTTGGCTAATTTCAACCCGACCCTGTGTGACCACACCCATATTTCACATTTTTATTAGATGCGTATGCTGTATATGAGAAATTTCTCTCTAAGCTCCTGAAGTGCTTAGAGTTCGAGTTTACTGTTGGGCTTAAAATGACCGCAATGCCCTTGTTTATTACTATCATGATGGTCATAGAGACCCAAAATGTTAATTTTTGGGAAAAATCCAGATAAAACGATTTTCACTGAGGCTCGAGTAACAATCTACTCTACACTAGAAGCTAAGATAAATCGAATAAATAATATATTATATGCAGTTCGATGCCTACAACTTTTCTAAACACATGGTCCTTTGTAAGGCGATTCTGGATCAGAATTGATAAGGTCCACCATTTCTATCAGTTATTCGAACCCTGACCCAAAAATCAGATCGTCACCCGATAAAATAATCAGCCAATCAGTAATCTCATCGGAGGCTATTCGCTAGCATACAATAATGGGCCTTATTAGGCGGTACTTAGCATGTTGGCAAATGACTATCTGATCAATTTGAGTGAACACTGAATACTGATGATACGTAGTAACTTTTTTTTAACCGAAGAAATTCGCGTTATAGAGTTTTGATTGCAGCCTATAAGCAGTCTCTAACCATTCAGGCTATTGATTGAGTGAAAATGTCACTTATTAATTGCTGGATTACGTATCTGCAAGATCTTAAAATAAAGGATCATTATATCTAAGTCAAATAAACTAAGTCAAAATAACTAAGTTATAATATTTTTAGGACATATATTTTTATTTAAATAGATTTATATAGATATAATTAATTATCATTAATTGTATATTATATAGATACAGGTATCATAACTAAGTTGAAATAAAAGGGTCATAACTAAGTTAAATTGTGAATTTTGGGAAAGCACTTCACTTATCAAACCAAATGTGTCTGGAAACTTAGGAGTCAGTCCCCAGCTGATAGCGTTCTACCTTTAAATGGTGAAGATAGTGAAGAAGAGGGAGTGGTGATACCTAAGAGTAACTTGCAAAAATAATATCGCAACGCCGATAGCATATAAGCATATAACACGTAACCAGATCAGGATTCTAAATCACAAGGCTTCCACAAAGGTAGTAAATATATATAATATTATCAATGCAGCCTCGTGTGTGGAACTTTATATCGCACGTGCGATATATTATATAATGTCCCTCGAGGATTTAAGAAAATTTACGAGACAATCATGTTGCTTTTGGTTTAAGATGCAGAACAGGGCAAAATTACTGACTATATAACATAAATATAATAGAGTAACCCACAAAAAACCGGCCGCTATCAAACAATGTTTGAGCTCATTGTTTCATGTACATATTTTAATGTAAACGATCAAAATATATATTCACTTGCCGCATGAGTGTGAGTTTGTCAACTGTAAGCATCTACGACTTAAGTTACCAGGAGAGTTTGAAACGGAGAAACGTGAGAGTAGAACGTAAAATTCGCAAAAACATTATTTTACTGGCGGTGTCAAAACAGGGCAGGTTTATATTCGGTACACAATATATTAAAAAGTGCAAACCTGGCTTTAATTATACAGGGGGGGGGAAGTCAGTACCCATACGTTGGCCTTAATAGCTCAGTCACTGAGTGCCCGATTAAAATAACCACCACTGGTTCGAGGAATTTGTCAAATTGTTCATTTTTTCAAATGAATGTTCATTTTCGCATTTATTTGATATTTTGGATCGTCGGATCGAGCCAAATTTCATTGAATGGTATTTGGCTATTTTTATTACGTTTGTATTGAAGAAATTAGAGTTGTAGCTTCTCAGATGACCGAGATATGAAGCATAACGAGTTTGTTTATTACGTGTGATCAGGTGATTGGGTTGAGGCTATATCCGTATTACGGAAATTGTGCAGAGATCCCAATTACGGTGTCATAATTGGGAAGTCAAATAAAATTTGGCTCGATCCGACTATCTTAACTATGAAATAAATGCGAATCAAGCTACATATCATCAGCTTAGTATAATTATATCGGGCACAAAAATAAGGTCTAAACTCAAATGAACGTGTCCAATCTTAAACAATAATCTCAAAGTGTGAAAGTGTGTGTCTGTCTGTGTATATGTCTGTCTGTCTGTGCGCATGTAATTTCCAAACGGCTTAATCAAGAAAACGGTCAGAGATACGGACTAGTTTTTTTGGTATAGTTTCGACAAAACTCTGACGAACCCAAATGAATGAGGTTTTTCAAATTGGTCGGTGGTAAGTGGTTTAATTGATAGTTTTGTACCACAAATGTGACATAAAATGGCTCTCTTTTTCTCACTCCACGCTCTCTCTTATTACTGCATATTATGTAATATGTAGCGTTGGTACATGAATCGTAATTAAAACGATTTAAATAAAAATGAAAAGCGGTTCAAGACGGGGTTGATGACTGATGAGGTGTAATAGTCGTGGTACAGGAGTACAGGGTATACGGACCTTATGATCATGGAATGTGGTGCCTAATAATGACTTAATTATCCACGAGAAAGAACTGATTTTGCGATTATGTTATCTATACTATTGGATACGTGAGGGCACTCCGAATAGAATTGCTCACCTAATGCGGGTTTCAACTCAGCGGGTAAATACTCATACCCTTTTTAACTGGGGCAGCTGTGAAGGCCGGGTTCATATAGTAACTGAAGCAAATAAATGTAACTGTCGGAAGACTTATTTAACCTGATGATCATTTTTCAGGTTGATTACCATGGACGATTTGGTAAAGTCTTTACTTTCCTGCAACAATCTCAGCGAAGGAGACCTGATAGCAAAGGGAACATGCTCTCTTTGCAGGATTGAAATCGTGAGTGAGTCATTGAACATTCACGTTAAAAATCACATTAAAAAACGAAGAAGTGTAAATGGAATAGTCCTTAATGCTTGTAGACTAGGCACCCAAAAATGTTGCATTGACAATACTCGACCTAACAGCTATCATTACCATTGTCCGTTTTGTTTCTATTCTAACAAAACATTTAATCGGTTGGAGAGCCATATCGGACGGTGTCAACGTTCCAATTCTGCTTCAACTAATGTTCATCAGAAAGATCAAGATGTCCCCATTGATGTAGGTGGATCAACTTCAGCCGGTCCTTCCACTGATGCAGATGGATCTGCTTTTACTAACGTTCATCCTGACGAAGATGTCCCCACTGATGTTGATGGATCCAATGTAACTGGTCCCCTCACTGATGCAAATAATATCACACCTGGAGTAACGAAAAATAATCTAGTTGAGGTTTCACAAACTACTGAATGTTCAATTTGTCTGAAAAAGTTTAAGTCAGGTTACATTTCACGTCACATTGCGACCGTGCATGCACTTCATGTAAGGGCGAGTATGCTTGTCGATGCTAGGAACAAAGTGTTCATGGTGCGAAAAGGGCAGAGTGGTTCTGGTGTTCCACTGCATGTTATGCACAGCACTCTGTCAGGAGATTACAAGGCTGTCTGTCATGAACGTTCCTGCCGTGATGCTCGAAATGTGGCCCATAACAACGCACGAGTATCTCACATGTGTGAGCACCTCCGCTCCACTGAAGGAGCTGCACTTCCGTCCAAAGAACCATTTGACGTAAATTTGTTGGATGGTATGAATTACAGTAAGGCACTCAAAGAGAGAATATCTGAAAGATGGAGCAAGGCTGCAAACGATAATCAAGCACCCCTAGTTGTTCTATTTGAGGACAAAACATTAAATAAACCACCTAATTATCTGTATTTTTCTGTTTATGAGCCAAGTGACCACTCCAGTTATTCCGTTTTTAAACGGGTTGTCATAACATTTAATGTCGGGCACAAGTCGTTTACCTGTCTTTGCCCTGGTCGTGGGTCTTGTGACCACATTATGATAAGTAAAATGTATCTGAAACAGATTGATGCAGACCTCTTAGTGTTGTCAGAAGACCTTGCTCCATGTCCAGAGGATAACAGGCCGGAGGAGCTTGAAGAAAGAAACAGGGTTACGTTTCTGGTGGAGTACATTTTGAAGGAAAAATCAGTGCCTGTTAAGATAGAACACAAAGACATTGCTCTCAAAGAGACCTTGCCTGAGGAGTTTATGCCAGGTGAGGTGGACTGTCCCTCATGCTGTGGTAGTCTTACAGTTAGGAAGCTGAACAGGGAGTGTAAGATAATCAGCACCACTTCCTGCTCATTGACAAGGCCAATATACACAAAGGAGTGTAAAATGTGTCTAGTCTCACCTTCCAACATTTGGATTACAAAACAGGATGGATCAACCGAGACAACTGCCATGTCTGCAGTGTAAGGCTGTTGGAGGCAATCCTCAGTCGACAGTTGTCTCACACCTCACTCATGGATGTTCTTAGCGCATTGGTGAGAGATTTTAATGTGGTATATAACCATGATGTTATGTACGATTTGATGGGTTTTTATTTATCACTCAAAAAAATCCCATTCCACATGATATGTGGTATTTGTGGTATAACGCCCAAACTGCTGTGTTTTGATGCAACACGTAAAGTGAACTTCAAAATTCAGACAGAATACCGACCCCGTAGTTCAGCAGACCCTACTTTCAAGAATTGCAAGGAGTTTTATCACCAAGTCCGCAAAGGCGATGTTGTTAGTACTCTTACAAAGAACTCAGGACTCCAGGAGGAAATGTCACTGCAAGCGAGTGGAGACTGGCTGCCTCTTCTTGGCGAAAGAACGGTAGTGTCAGGTAACCAGCCCCAAAGCACTCGGAGGAAGCCGTCTTATGGTGTTGCTAAAACGCCATTTAGCATCAATCATGACGTGCTGGAAGACATGAAGACCGGAGGGAACAGCAAAGTCACCTTGAGGAAACTGTGCAAAGAACGTGGTGTTAAGCCACTTCCTAACAACAGAAGTGAGCTTATCGAGGCTATCGTGGAAGCCAATGTTCCCTACGACGAATTTGCCACCAAGTATTTCAAATTAGGTGGTAAATCAGGTGGTGTTGCACGTGGCTTCTGTACGCATGGGGTAGTGTATGTCATGAAGATTCTAGTCGGTCCAGAGGGAGCATCTGACTACTGCCAAATGCTCACGTCATTTGAGAATGCTCCCAATGTCATCATTATCGACTTTGGACCGCAGGTGGCTAGACACATCTGCATCAATATCGTTGAACCGGGCTTTTTAACCCCGTACGGAGGAAAAATCCTGCCTCAGACAGAATCCAACGTTGAGAAGGTTCTCAACGGTGAAATAATAAGTATCCCCGGTTTATTGGAGGAAGAAATGGATGATAAATATATCCTAATCGACCCATTTCATAGACCGAATCACAGGGGTGCTGACGCTGTTCTGCATGACCCATATGCAGTCCAGGAGCTGAAAGCCTTGAAACAGAACCTGGAAATTCAGGAACAGCGGAATTCCTTGACGAAGAAATTTGCCCACTTTCTCAATTCGATGTCAAAAGACAGATTTGTAAAGTATCTAATGTACTTTACCTCTATAGAGAATATGGACATAAATGAAAAGAATAGAAGGAGTATGCAAAAAGCTTTAAGAACTAATCTTAAAATATGTTTAGACACACAAAAATTTGTCGATGAGGAAAGCCTTAGAAGTACGTGCCTATCCGCCACGAAGAAAGCTGAAAAGGAACGTGGTGAGAGGAAACGGAAGCGGGATGAGCATGGTTATGATGAGGAGGAGCAGAAGGAACGTGGTGAGAGGAAGCAGGAGCAAGAAGAGCATGGTGATGATGGGGAGGAGCAGAAGGAACGTGGTGAGAGGAAGCAGGAGCAAGAAGAGCATGGTGATGATGGGGAGGAGCAGAAGGAACGTGGTGAGAGGAAGCAGGAGCAAGAAGAGCATGGTGATGATGGGGAGGAGCAGAAGGAACGTGGTGAGAGGAAGCAGGAGCAAGAAGAGCATGGTGATGATGGGGAGGAGCAGAAGGAACGTGGTGAGAGGAAGCAGGAGCAAGAAGAGCATGGTGATGATGGGGAGGAGCAGAAGGAACGTGGTGAGAGGAAGCAGGAGCAAGAAGAGCAGGGTGGTGATGATGAGGAGCGGAAAGAACGTGGTGAGTGGAAGCAGGAGCAAGAAGGGCATGGTGATGATGGGGAGGAGCAGAAGGAACGTGGTGAGAGGAAGCAGGAGCAAGAAGGGCATGGTGATGATGGGGAGGAGCAGAAGGAACGTGGTGAGAGGAAGCAGGAGCAAGAAGAGCATGGTGATGATGGGGAGGAGCAGAAGGAACGTGGTGAGAGGCAGCAGGAGCAAGAAGAGCATGGTGGTGATGATGAGGAGCAGAAGGAACGTGGTGAGAGGAAGCAGGAGCAAGAAGAGCATGGTGGTGATGGGGAGGAGCAGAAGGAACGTGGTGAGAGGAAACGGACGCGGGATGAGTATGGTGATGATGGGGAGGAGCAGAAGGGACGTGGTGAGAGGAAACGGAAGCGGGATGAGTATGGTGATGATGGGGAGGAGCAGAAGGGACGTGGCGAGAGGAAACGGAAGCGGGATGAGCATGGTTATGATGAGGAGGAGCAGAAGGAACGTGTTGAGAGGAAGCAGGAGCAAGAAGAGCATGGTGATGATGGGGAGGAGCAGAAGGAACGTGGTGAGAGGAAGCAGGAGCAAGAAGAGCATGGTGATGATGGGGAGGAGCAGAAGGAACGTGGTGAGAGGAAGCAGGAGCAAGAAGAGCATGGTGGTGATGATGAGGAGCAGAAGGAACGTGGTGAGAGGAAGCAGGAGCAAGAAGAGCATGGTGGTGATGATGAGGAGCAGAAGGAACGTGGTGAGAGGAAGCAGGAGCAAGAAGAGCATGATGATGAGAAGAAGCGGAAGCAATGTGACGAAGATGATGATGAGGAGGGCTGGAAGGAATGTGGTAAAGAGAAGCGGGAGCGGGAGGAACATCGTAATACCAAGGCCAGGGATAAGGATGACGAGTGGATGAAAGTTGTAAGGCTACAGAATCCAGCATCCAGCAATTTCTGTTGGCTTAATTCCATAGCTTACATGCTATCCTCTGTAGGATTACATCTCGTGATTGCTGAAAATTTGGTCTGTCAGCAATATCCAGATCACTTTTTAGGACAAGCAAAATCATTCTTCCGAATGATGTGTTCCCAAAAGTATGATAAACGTCTACAATTCTTATTTGCTCAGGCATGTCTTGAAAGACTGAGGGAAAGAAAGCTGAAACACGAAAAGCGGGAATATGTTCCAGGCAAACCGCAAGATGTCCTGGAGGTTATGGGTGACTTAATTTTCCCATTGCTAGATCAAGTTTGTGTAAAATTTGACCGGTCAATCGAAATTTATCAAGCAGAGGACGAGAAAAGTCTCTTTAACAAACTGACTTTCTTATGTGAGAGCGTAAGCATGAAAGACTTTGTGTTCGTCTCTCCGATAAGAACTGTAAAGAGCAGTGGTATGGATGACGCTCCCTTCAGTGGTATAAAAGAGGTGATATCAATCACCTCGCGATTAGCTTCCTCTGATATCGAATTTACAGAAAGTCAATACAGAATCATCAGCTGTATTTCTTATTGTGGTCATGTTGCTCTGGGTCACTATGTGACATTCACATTTGACAGTGGCAAGTACATCATGTTCGATGGCGGAACGAGGAAACCAGTGTCCAGGAACGTGTTTATGCGGAATGTACAGAAGACTAGTCAACTTATCCTCTATAAACTTGTGTATAAGGATACTGTTAAGAAACCGAAAAGGAGGAAAAGAAAGCATCCAGCACCTGCCACAACCGCTCCTCTTATTGACCTGGATAAGTTGCCTGAGGTACGGGGTGGATCTCGTGTGTGGCTAACAGCTGATTCAAGCTCTGGAAGGTTAGAAATGTACCAGTCAGAATCTCGGATAATACAGAACCCAAAATCTGAGCTGAATGGTACGATAATCAACAGTTTTTCCTTTATGTTGGCAAACCTCTACAGATCTAGGCGGAAACTTCCAATTAGTAATCAAGACACCATGATTAAGGAAAAGTGGTGTATGCCACCTCTAGAGGGGACTTTCTTCCAGATCGTCAACATGAACGGCAATCATTGGGTGCTGTTTACAAACATGCATCAAAAAGACCCTGATTGTGTGCTTGCCTACGACTCTTTTTACGGTCGTGGAAAGGCCGATTCAACAGATTTTGCCGAAATCGGTGCATACGATCAGTCCCTTGTATCAGCTGCCAAACAGTTGAAACCAATGGCTAGGACTCTAAGGATTGTGACAACAGAACAGCAGAAAGACATTGTAAACTGTGGTGTGCATGCCCTGTTCAATGCCTGGTGTTTAATTACATCAAAAATGACCAATGTCGAAAACATCAACTTTGTTAGAGCTCAGATAAGATCGTCGTTCCTTGATAACAAGGTACAAAATCTTCAATCCGCAGGTGCACAAACAATTGGGTTCGATAACATTCCAACGTTGAAGTATATCAGCATTTGATAGTTTATCGCTAACAGCATAATTACGGTATGTGTAGATTACTGTACCGACTTATACTTCAGTATCGGCGAGAAGCTTAATAATGACCATTTTGATCTGCATTGGATAAAAGGAAAATATTTGCATTCAAAATATTACTACTGTCTCACAAGTTCTTGCTTAGATTGAAGCCAACTTATTTGCAAGACACTTATTGTTTCATGTAGTTTGGTGAACCTAGCTTCTCTGTGGTGCCTGCAAAGATCTCCAATCCTCTGCCTGCAGTAACCATCTCATCAGCTCAATCCACGGAATCTTTTCAATCTTAAATCTTATTGTCTCTACACGAACTTGAGAAAATTTATCGATAACCTATTTGAGTCATATTTGGTGTGATATCTTTAAATATTTGGATTCATATTATGCATAAGGAAATTTAAAAATTTGTAATTCTTATGAAAATGTGAAATACCCTTTATAAATAGTTCACGAACACAATTTTTCAGCGGACAATCTAGTTCAGCAGAGAGTTGGAAAGTAACATCCTCAACCTACGGTATATTAGAAATAACAACTGTTTATTGTCGACTTAAACTTGAATTCTGGTTACTGCACCCAATTACTTATGTAATTTATGACGTTATGGCATGGAAAATTCATTCCTTTGATATCTGTAAGCATTGCATGCGCATGTGAGCATTAAGTTCAGCAGACACAGTTTTTGATTTTTTCTTTCGACGGGCTGCACGACAACGGGGGACCCCTGATTATTAGGGGTCAGATCATATGATGTATAATTAGTGATGTGACGTATAATTAGTGATGTGACGTATGATTAGTAATGCGATCCACTCTGAACTTCAAAAATTGTACCGTGAGAAGTGTAAAGGTGTATTAAGGATTTGTGTTTGGGGAAGGTTGGTTGTTTTAGTAACGTCTATAATAATCACAGAAATTAATAATTTACTAATTTACTATTAACAACAAAATTTCAAAATTGTGAAAAAATGGTTTTCGACACGAAATAACTTAAATGTAAGACCTAACAAGCATTTCCAAACCGATTTCACTTAATTTGCTCTTTTGTAAAATATAAAATTATTATTTCAAATTTGAACACGAGTCTTGAAACACCGTGTATTGATCATTTGTTTATTCGGGGTAAACACCGTAGAAATAAACTTGTAATTGCTGTTAATTGATAGTTTTTATTAGCTGTTTTTAGAAATTTCTTTTAGAAATTAGCTCATGAAAGCGAGTAGTTTATTATAATAATTTTTATGAACAGCCCATAATAAATTGTTATTGTTGTTAGTTTATAATTTTAAAAAGCTGATGTTTTAAGGCATTTTTGTTTTTTAGTTTAGCTTACGAAAGCGAGTTGTTTATTTATTTTATACTATGGCTATTTTCATTAACGGCATAAAATAAATTGATAATTTTTGGAAGCTGCAAATTGACAGACTATTAGAACTGCTAATCCGAATAGAAGCATCGCTTTAGAAGTGAGCTTATGATAGCAAATACGTTATTGTTGATTATTGTAATGTATCGACTATTGAGGTAATCTGCCTATTTAAAGCACCAATTTTATAGGTCTTACAATGTATAAGACGTGAGCTCTTGATGTATTTTCACAATTCACATTTATTGTAAAAAGCGGCTTATAATGCAGTGTTGAAGCTGTCATCATTTAAAAACTTATCGGTATGTAAATCTTTTACTTTTGTACAATTTCATACATTAATACAACTTTTTTAATCATTTTATCATGTTCGAAGTCTCATTTATTGGAATTACTATAATTATTTATTACTGCCATGATACTTCTTGAGCAAAATTCATAATTTGGCACCTCAATCGAATATAATATTATGTCAATTGATATTTAAAACTTTCGGCTATTCTGACATTCTGAAAATTATAACATTTTATGTGTAGTATCTAATAGAATACAGATGATTATATAAAATGCACATATTTGCTTATCTAATGTGACATAGCAATCTTTCAAGATATTCAAACCTAATTTTATCCTAGAATGTCATTGCACTAACAGGTTTTAGTTTTATGGATAGTATCAGCGACTGTAGTCGGTAAACTGCAGCACAGAGGACACGAAAACGCCCTTTCCAGTTTGAATATGTAAGTTGCAATCTTTATTATATTGTTATCAATGTCATTTTATACGGTGTAGTGATGATATTTAATATAAAAAAACATAAAGATCAGCTAATATGCTATTAGATTAGTCGATAATTCGGAGAGTACTTTCTATTTTCTAATTCAATTAATTTAATTTAAATCTCAGGCATTGAATAATCATATGATGTACTATCCTAACTCTGGTGAACAACATGGAAAAACCAATCTACGAGATATAGATGTTCTATAAAGTTATTGATTCTTGAACCTTATTTAGCCCTCAAAAAACCAACTATCAATCAGTCGAAGTGTTTTCAAGAGGAATTTATAATATAGTCAGTCGTTTCCAGTGAAAGAAGTGTTATGTACGTCGTAAGTATTCGGTTTCCCTAAACGACACTTTTTACCGCATCAAAAGATATCAATCACAACCAAAGGTATAAATAGTAATAATCTTGAGCGTAAATGTGAGCTAATCATGACGTTTTATAAAGCATGACACCTTTGATAAAGTAACACCATTATTCTAACGTATATTTTACCTTACTTCCGACGTTAATTATAGAAAATCTAAAGCTTTAATCAAAATTCTAAGAATGCTATATCCTATTCCTATCCCTTTTTAAACCTTGCTGAAAATGGCGAGGTTTTGACTCCATTTGTGAGCTGAAATTGGTGTTACCAGAGGGTCAGTTTTTGGTCGATTTTCAATGTTTTTTCTTCCCCGTTGCCGGGCGAATTTTGTCAAGTTTAAAATATAATGTAAATGTGTTTTTGTTAAAACTAAATTTGAAATTTTTAATATATATCTTACTATATATGTATAAATCGACACGATATAGATATCTGGTATATAGATATATATGTATCCGTACCATTTTACTGACATTATGGCATTAATTAACGAGAACTGTTAATCACGTTAGGGGCCATCTACGTCCGGCAAATAGGGAGGGGGGGGGGGTGGTTTTGGAATTTCGGGCAAATCCGGACAGGGGGAGGGGGTGGTTTCTGAAAATCTGTAAGTCCGGAAATATTGGCAGAATTGACGAAAAAGTCCCATTCACTATTTGACACTAATTACTCAATGAACTTGAGTTGGTTTTATCTGTACTTTTAAAATTAGCTGGAAATACGGACGTCCGGGGGATTGGGTGTGGTTTTGTAAATTCGGACACACCCGGACAGGGGGAGGGGGTGGTCTAAAAAGTCTGCAATTATGGCGGACGCCCTAAGTAGATGTCCCCTTTATATTACAAGCAAACGAGCATGTATACCATTTGAAATGTGAAGAGATTCAACGAGAACTGTTAATCAAAAGTGAGGTAATCTCAATAATGTACCAGTTTATAGATTGGAATGACTTCATTGATTGAGAATGACAAACAACGTTTCTCTAAATGGACTACGTGATTTTGATATTTTAAATCTATATTATAAGGATCAATTTTTGGCAATCATTTTATGTCCTTGATCCAGGAACCAGTTATGAGATGGAACGCGCGAGTACATTCTCTGCAAATTTAATTTGCGCGCACGTCTATGGCGGCCGAGATGGCTCACCTAAATTTTCACTGAAAATTTGTAATTTAAAAATTAATTATACAATTAATCACAAAATAAAAACGATTTTAAATTTGATTTCTAAAATTATTTTAAAATTTAAATAAAAAACGATTTTCATATTGAAATTAAAAACAATTCTCATTTTGAAAACGGTTTTGATTTCGATTTTGATTTTGATTTTGATTTAAATTTTGATTTTGATTTCAATTTTGATTTTCATTTTGAAAACGATATCGATTTTGACTTTAAAAACGATATCGATTTTGATTTTAAAAACGATATTGGTTTTGATTTTAAAAACGATATTGATTTTGATTTTGAAAACGATATTGATTTTGATTTTGAGAACGGTATTGATTTTGATTTTGAAAACGTTTTTGATTTTGAAAACGGTTTTGATTTTGAAAACGATTTTTATTTTGCAAACGATTTGCACGTACGTTTATATAGGTGAGCCATCTCGGCCACGCGCAAAAAAAACCATTTTCAAATTTGAAAATGAAAATGATTTTGTTTTGCGCGTGGCCGAGATGGCTCACCTATATGTACGTACGTGCTGCGCCACGTTAATGATTTTAAAACGTATGCGCGTTCCATATTGACCGCTTTTACATATTCTGCATCAGAAATTGCCATATAACACGTGGGAATATGGCTATAAATATATTTTGCACTATAGATTTTGGAAAGTGCTTATTAACCCGATAAACTCAGTGAATGTCCTTGCTGAACGGTCTGTGAAACAAGGAACTGAAACTGAGGGGTCCCGTGCAGTGCACTATAATAGTGCAAATTACATTTATAAATGGCAAATTCCTTATATGTTTAATGTTGCGGTCACGAGTCATCTCTGCTACCTATTTACCGTGCCTCCCGATTTATCATACGCAGTGGTTTTTTACCGCATGAAATTCACATTAGACCATGCATGCATCTCCCTTTCTCCGACAAGCACGGCTAATCGGGAGATAACTATAACACTAGTTACCATCAGCCATACTCTATGATCCCAATAAATTTCATGAGCGTTATCGTTCATTCACTACCCGAATAAACGGTACATCAGCGCAATATATATATATTTTTTTAAATATATTCTATTTAATTTGACCAATTTTACTTTTGATATAACAGCACCTTTAAACTTAGATTAGAATGAACAACACCTTCATTATTAGGACAAAATAAATCATAAATAGTATTTAACAGAATATCAAAACAAACACACTTCTCCGTGCATTTTGGGTGCGCTGCAGACTATATGTCAAAAATAACATAATTGGTACGATTTGGGAGCAACACGGCTCTAGGCAACTCTGTTCAAAACCGACATTACGGCACGTATTGACCTCACTTCAGGTCTCATTATACCTCTGTGTAAGGCCAATACGTGCCGTAATGTCGGTTTTGATCCAGTTTTAACAGAGCTGCCTAGAGCCGCGATGCTCCATAATTGTACCAATTATGTATCTAACTCACGCTTGGCCCTCCATGAACATTACACATATATTTCAAAATCCAACCCTGCTAAAAGGAATTTAGTTTGCGTTATATATTAAAAGTGGATTGATTTTTTAGGAGTACCAATTTTAAATTAATTAATAGTAGATTTAATAACACACTCAAAGGTTAAAGATAACCAAATCACAATTTAGATCGGTGATTTGAACGTAGAGTACCATTTAAATTACTTAAATTAAAATGAATACTTAAAATAGTCAAATAGTTCCACAGCCGCTTGCTGATTATTACAAAACTGGTTTCTCGAAATCTTTTTAAAAAACACTGTTTGCAAAGTGCTACTACTGTCTTCGACTTCTGACGTCGGTTCGCACCAGGGTATAATGGCGTCTTAAATCTGCTATCTCAAGATCCTGAAAACATTAACCATACGTAATTATATTGAAACTATATTTTTTATAATTGACCTGGACCACAGATACAACAATCAACATTTAACAACTCGAAAATATATGTCAAGAAATTAAGAGAAATCCGATAAATGTGGATTACACGGTTATCGCACGGTTACCTCTTTGTAATACTGGATCAATGATGCCTCAACAATCTCGGATTGAAACGTAAGACCAATGCTGGTATTTTCAAGCTCCGAATGTGCGGTCACCAAGTCTTTTTCCTCCTGGCTTAAATGGATGCCACACTCCTGTGAAAAAAAGATAATATTAAAGCCATAATATAACCGTTAAAGTCCTCTCTATGATATATATTATGTGCACTATTACTGTAATTTCATTCCTCGAACTAAGCTGAATCTCAAACACTAACCATGCCACTTATTAACAGCGATTGTTCAATTTATACTTTTATACAACTAATTTACATTTAATGCAACTTTTATTTTCCACCTGAAGTTAAAAGATTATAACCAAACCTTTATTAACACGGCAAAGAAGATAATGCAATGTTAATAAACAAAAATCTGCCATATATTCTACGGCTCAAATACTCAAAAATCGGCCAAATTGCTGTTATTATATTGGACTGATCATATAAGCTGTGTTATTCGTTATTGTTGTGGTCGTTCATCCCACCACGTGGTATTCTTCCGGTTATAGTCATTCTCCGCTCATGCTAAGTTATAAGTAATTGGTTATCTTTTGCAACTGTTAACAATTGTCAATATGGTTGAATTGATTCATGGATATAGCAATATATTATATAACAATTGAATATGCCATACAATATATGTACCTCGATATACCACTTTCATGATCTCATCATGCAGTGCAGTGTGCCGTGTTCATAGGCAAACTTAAGTAAATAGTACATTTATCGTTTCCCCTGTCAAGCACGGTATATCAAGGATTTAATGTATAGAATATCCCAAAGAGTACCTATATCGGCCATATCGGCTTGGCATCTAGGAACATATATAAGCTTCGATATTACACGCTATCTTGGTGTCCAACATTGTATCACACAACACTACACTACACTACACTACACTACACTACACTACACTACACTACACTACACTACACTACACTACACTACACTACACTACACTACACTACACTACACTACACTACACTACACTACACTACACTACACCTACACACTACACTATTTGAGAAATTATAAAATAATTAGTAAGGTCATAAACCGATTCGGTTCAGTACAGTTCTATAACGTTGGTATTATAGTATAATATACAATCAAACCTCCATTAACCAGGCCCCAATTTAACAGAATCCCCAATTTGGCACTTTTATTCATTTACTCAAAACCACGGTGAATTGAGGTTTGACTGTATTATATGGCATCGTTCGCTAGTATTTAAACATAGAAATATAGCGTCCCAAAAAATTTATAGATTCAGCTAACACTGGATTTATAGATTCAGCTAACACTGGATCTAATTTAGGAGTTCATTAGATAAACCATATCACGATATCACGATTAGGTTAGACTGTCTATTCTTTTTGGGACCCTATAGTTCATTCATTAAAAAACCACCCACCCCAAGCCACGTGGAGGCCGATCTACCGTTTGGGGCTCACGGCTAATCTTGGTGGTGGTGGTGGTGGTTGTGGTGGTAAAAGAGCATACAAAGCCCATTTTTAACAACTGAAGATTCTTGACTCGGTTAGTAAACATGCAAGCTTGGGAAATCCAATCAACTCCGACAACTAGGAACCAATCATGACATATCCCCGACAACTAGGAACCTCTGGAGATACAGCAACTGAGACAAAGGCGAGAAACACAACCAGCCTTGCGGCTCTAGCAAACTTCTTATCAGAATAATATAAAACTTTAAACTTCTTCGAAATGTTCCTCTGAACAGCTTGACAGAGATGGAAGTAGCAATTGCTAATCTCCCACCCTGGCAAACTGTTCTGAATCGCATTCATGACCGCTTTCTCAAAATCAATCATTATTGTACCAGTTTGTGGTGGTGGTGGGTGGTTGTGGTGGTAAAAGAGCATACAAAGCCCATTTTTAACAACTTGAAGATTCGTGACTCGGTAGTAAAGCGAAGTTCTAAGTTTAAGAAAAAAAACTGTACATTTATATTAAAAAAAAATTTTTCTGGTCTGCCAAAAATGGGTCAAAACTTGATACATCTAAAATTTTGAAATTTCAATTTCAATGGTTTACACCCTTAACTTATATCATAAATAAAAAAATTTTAAATTTACATAATTAAAAAGTGACCTAAGAGGGGAAGGAAACCCCTTTTACAAAAATTAATGATCTTTTTAAAGGGGTTGCCCTTCAAAAATTTTTCCCGGGCCCCCTTTTGCCCTGAGCTGGCTCCAACATATAAACATATATCGAAAACCTGCAAGATGGAAAAATAGAAAAGGCAGATGAGGAGATCTTAAGTAAAAAGAGGGTGTTACCCCAAGGGGAAAATTTATAGTGCAGGGACAATAGGGGGAAATGGCCAAGTATTCCTCCCTCTTCTTTCCAAATTTGTCCAAAATGTGTCATCAACGGAAATAGCAATAAAAAGATACGAAAACCCCAAACTTTGCAAAGGGGAGCCTCAACTGCTTTTTGCTAGGTACACCCAAAGGGATTTTTAAAGCGGGGGAAAACTAGGGGGGGTCGTCGAAACAACTCCAGACATAAGCCCCAGATGGAAAGTGGGGAGCCCACCTTTTCCCACCCAAGTATTAGACCGAAATTTTTAGTTCCCCTGATATAAAAACAGAAGATCTTTCCAAAAACCCCTCCCAGAAAAGTGGGCCGGGATATATACGGAATCTAGAAAAGAAAGTGATCTTAATATGAATACCCCTCATTCCCAAACAGAGAACTTCCCTGATGCAATTTAAATAATTTATCAGAACAAAAAGGGGAGAATCATCGAAGGCTGTTGAAGAAAAGTTTGAAATTTCGAGAAAAAGAAAAGCATTTTTCTAAAAGCAAAAAACCGTGGGGAAATTTCTACCAAGTTTAAACCAGATCAAAAAACTTCAGCTTAAATTCTTGCAACAAAAAAAAGGGGGCAATTTTGTGGTTTAACATAACTCCCACTGAAAGATTTGGAAACTCATTCAAAAAAAAGGTTTTTTAAAAGTGTTTTGGGCCCCAAAGATATAATCTTAAATAAAGGATACTTAAAAAAAGTGGGGTTGTGGAGAAAAAAATTTTACAAATAAATCATCTCATCTGCAATTTTGGCAAAAAAGGGGTGGTTATGAAAAACCTGAAAAAAAAATTTCCCTCAGAATGTCATGCTAAACTATGCAGAAGGGGGATGAAAGAGAAGAAAGTTTGGAAAACCACCGTTTGTTCCCATTTCCAATTTTCCCCCCAGGTGAAAAACCAGCAGAATTTAGCACGCTTAATGTTAGTGCTAAAAGTTTTTTGGGACCCCAAAGAGCATTTTTGATATTAGGGTCTTCCATGCCCTTTTGAAAACCCTTAATAAAAGCTTTGAACCCCTATAGCCAACATTTTACAAGAGCCATGAAAAAACGAAAAAAAGACTGCGTTTAAACCCCCAAAAGGTTTTGGGGAGATCAAGGGGAGGTAGTTTGCCCCAGTGGTTTTACCCTACAATTTTGGGGTTTTGGGGGGGAGGGAAAAACCCCCAAGTTCTTTACAAAAAAAATTGCGAAAAAAATTTTTCCAAAAACGGAATAAAATTTTCAGATACCATCACTTTTAAGGAAGAGGATCTGCTTTGATTTTTATAAAAACCAAAATTTTCATTGCTCTACGGGACACCCGGGAAAAACCGGAAAAAATTTCCCCCAGATAAAATTTAAACCCATTTTCGTTGATTATTAGCTCTTTACCAAAATTATAAAGTAAATTATTCCCTAAAAAAGGGGGCCAACCCACTCATTTGGTATTCAAATAAAAGAAAAAAAAAAAGTTATTCTCTCACCCCAGGGTAAGGGTGACAAGAATACCCGGGGGCCCCTTTGGCAAATTTCCCTTTAACTCAGGAAAGCTTGAACGACTAAATTTAAAAAGGGCAAAACTTCTTTGTTTTCAAAAATTTAAAATTAGAACCATATAAAAGTAAAGTAAGAAAATTTTTTAAAAATTATGACATAACATCATCACCCCTGTTTTAAAAAGAATAAAAATACAAAGGGAAAAAATTTATAAAAAACTTACCCCCAAAAAATTAATAAATTATTAATTTAAAAAATTTTAAAAAAAAAAATTTAAAATAATTTAAAAAAAAGAAACCCCAAAAAGGGAAAAACCCTATTCATATTTTCCCATGAAAAAAGATTTAAAAAATCCCCTTTTTTTCCCCAAAACAAAAGGGGGAAAAAAAGATAATCTTTTATTTTCTTTATTACAAATTTCTAGGCCCTTCCCAATTCCCCCAACCCAAATAACCAGTGCTGGAAAAGCAGGGAGGGGTGTTTTTAAATTGGGGGAATACATGTACCCCCTTTACTATTGTCCCCCCTTTACAATTAAAACCCTTTTTAAACCTTAATTACACCCCCTTTTGGGGTAACGTCGGAAGCCCTTTTTCCCGTGCACGCGAAGCGTGCACCCCCCGGCCGGGGGCCCGGCGGCCGAAGGCCGCCCCCCCGGGCGGGAAATTTTTTCGGGCATTAAGACTAAAGGGAAGTCGTTCAGCAGATTTTTTTTTTATTTCAAAATTTCAAATTTGATGTAAAAGATACAAAATAAAAATTTATTTTATGTTGAGTTTTTTTAAGAAATTTGCATAAAATACCCCCAAGCACGGGTTATCCAAAATTTTCGGTAAAAAAACCCAAAATCCCCATATTCAGGGCCCCTTTTTAAAAACCCCAGTTAAGGGATTGATTTTAGAGTTTCTGAAATTTTGCAGGGGTCTAGCGTTGACCAAAATTGACTAAAAAAAAAATTTTTCAAGTTTCTGGGGCCCCGGGGAAAATTTGGGTTTTCTAAAACCCCTTTTTTAAACGGACAAAATTGTCGTGATTTTATCCCATACATATATATATAAGAATATAAAAAATTTTTTATTCGGGGAATGGGACTTTTTGGGCCATTTTTTCGGGCTAAATTTAGGTGTCCGAAAATTCAGAATTTTTTAAAGAAACGGCCCATTTGGGCCCTCAGGTTTTTGAAGATAATTTTTTGATTTTATTTTAAAAATTATTTTTAAAAAGAAATTTAACCCTCCTCATCCCCATTTGATAAAGTCTTAAAGTTAACCTTTTTTTAAAACTTGTTTTTTCCCAAAAAGGGTAATCATTTTTTAAATCGTTTTTACCCATAAGGAGTAATTTTATTAAAAATTTAGGACATATTGAAGTTAGATAATTTTTTAAAGCTTTCGGGAAAAACTCCCGGGAAAAGGGTTTTTTCTACTTGCTCCTTCAAAAAAATTTTTCGCTATTGAAGTTAGGGCTTTTTTTAAAAAAATTTTTTTTAATAAAAACGTTTAATTTTTTACTTTTCAAAGTATTCTCTGGTTTTGCACCATCCCTTGGGTTGTGGAGCCTCAATTTTGTTTTCCTTTAAAGGTTTTAAATTTGGGTTTTCAAAGGCTAGTTTAAAAAGTTGAAAATCGAAAAGTTGAAACACGTGGGGCCACCCCCAAATTGATGGGAAAAATTCCCAAAAAATTTTCACTGAAAATTGCTGTTTTAAAACCAATTTTCCGCCAACTTTGGAGTGCCGTTGTGTTTAAAGTTCTTTTTGAAATATTTTTAAAAACTTTTCATGCTTATAAAAAACTATTTAAAAAACCCCAAACCCATGAAAAAAAATTTTAAACGGGGGTTTAATATTGGATGCCCCAGGGAAACCTTCCGCTAAAGGTTTTTGCCCCCGGGGCAAAAGGTTCAAATTTTGCTTATTCGGTTTTTGAACAAATTCTCTTTGCCAGGGCGGGTTCAATGTCATTATATATGAATGTAAGGGGGGCCAACTTGAATGAGTATAAAGTGGGATTTTCAGTCAGTAAATGACCGAAAAAGCTTCCCAAAACACGGGAAAAAATTTTTTAAAAAAAAAAATTTTCAAAATTCGTTAAAATCACCTCCAAAATTAAAAATTTTTTAAATTAAATTTGGAATTTTATGAGTTTACATTTCAGTTGTAAAAGAAACCCTAAAATTTTTATAATAAAAAAGAGATTTTTTGACCAAAACCCATAATCATGGGTAAAAGGGGCCCCCGCTGCCGTTTTCCCCTCTTTTTCCCCCAAAAAAAAGGCTTGATACCCAATTTGAAGGGACCGTTACCCAAATGCAAAAGATACCGAAATGAAATCGGCCCGTTTCCCCTTTTCCCCTTTCCCTTTACAAAAAAAATAAAATTACATTTTTTAAAAAATCGAAATTATTACAATTCGTAAGCCAAAAATTTGGTGGGAAAAACCCCCGGAGCGACCCGATTTCATTCTGGGTAAAAATTTTGCTTTTGAAAACCGGTCATTAAAATTGATATAATTGCCTTTTTTTTGGGGAAAGAGAGACACTGGCAGCGGTCCACTCTCCCCATGATTAGGGGTTTTGGTCAAATACTTCTTTAAAAACCTTTCCCAAAAAAATTGAATAAATTAGAAATATCCTTAGCAATTTTAATTTTTTTAAACCCCTTTTCCTTTTTTAAATCAAAAAAATTTAAAAACAGTCCCCGAGTTTTTAAATCTGGAGGAATTTTGTTCCAGAAAGGAATAACTCGCTCGGGAAAGAAATGAACTTTGGAATTCCTAATTTTTGCCATACTCTTACAACATTTTGTTTGGTGATAAAAAAGATTAAGACCAGATCTGCCCCTTTTGGGAACAAATCGAGCCGTACTCTTTTTTTAAAACCTTTAATTAAAACCCTTTAAAACCCTTCAATAAGGTCCCCCGTATTAAAACCCCCGGGCCGGGGGTTGTCAAATGAGAATTTCCAGAATAGGGTTTGTAAAAAAGGTACCCCCCTCATTAATAAGAGGGGGTAAACCGCCCCCCCTGGACGCCTCCCGCCCAAAAAACAACCCCAAAAACTTATGACCGCAACGGGTTCCACAATTGGTCACAATACTCTAAATAGGCCCTTATTAAAGTTTTTATAAATTTAACAAAACCCCTTTTCCCCTTTTTACAAATTTCTTTAACCCCAAAATATCTTACGATTTGTTTTTTAGAAATTTGAAATGTTTTTTTAATTCTGCTCCCCCCAAAAGAAAGGGAGTTTTTGGGTAAAAAACCCCCCAAGGGTTTTACACCCGGACCCAAAAACCCAAAACGCTAATAAACAAAAACCCGAAAAAGATGTACAGAAAGCTTTGAGAGGGGAGAAAAAAAGGGGAAACAGGGAGACCGCGGGTTACAAAATTAAAAAAAAGGGAACCCTGAAATTTCCTTGTATTCTCGACCACCGGGGGTATCCCCAAACAGGCTACCATTTTTCCTTAAACGAGTGGGAAAACCCACTTTGGCACCCCCCAAAAGGAACCCCCCCAGGACAAAACCCCCTTTAAATGGCAAATCTCAGACGTCGTTTGCGGGTTTGAGCTATTTAAGACGTATTGATTGAAGTGGGGGAAACAAGAGGACGGTTTATGAGAAAGCAATACTTTGGGAGGGAACGGACCTAAATCTTGCAAAACACCCCCCAACCCGAGAAGACGGGGGTTTAAATGATTTTAAATGATGAAGATGTTTGAAGTTGATGAGGGGAGGCTGAGAATGAAAGGAAAGGTTTCAAAAGAGTGAGCGGGGAAAAAAAAGACAAGTTTTATTTAATTTATTGATTATTAAATTTATTGCAAAAAACCCATTAAAAACTTTAAACTAAAGGATGATGACGGGAAATAAGAAAAAAAAAACCCCCCAGTTTTTTTCCTGAGCGGGATCTTCAATTTTTCCCCCACCTTTAAAAAAAATTTAAAGTTAAAAATTAAATTATTAAGATTTCCCTTTAAAACCCCGGGCTTTTTAAGTTAAATTAACAAAAAACCCAATAAAGATTTGGGGAATGACGGGCTGAGCGCGGCCCATTTAATATTAAGTTTAAAAATGAATACTTTACATTTGGGGGTTTTTGAATTTTAAAAAAACCAAAAATACCCCCCAAAAATTTCCCAAATTCTGAAATATCATCAGCAACCATTTTTTTTTTTGCCGCATTACCGATCACTTAAGTTCATCACCCAAAAATTTTATTTTGTAATAAAATGCCCAAAAAAAGGAGAAAGTTTTTAAAGGGAAAAAAAAGTATATTTTTTAAAAAACGATGGGGAAAAAAAAGAAAGAATGGGTATCCACATCAATGAGAAAAAATTTTTAAAAAACAAAAAGGGTAATAAAATTAAACTCAGAAAAAAAACCCAAAACGAGTAAAAAGGGGGTTTAAAAAATGCCCCCAAAAAAATTTTTGTATTCTTTTGAAAATTTACAGTATTTGTGTAAGCGTTTCGTTTTTCCAAAATTACAATGGGGTTAATTTTCAAAAATTTTTGCGCGGCGCACCCAAAAATTTTGGTTCCACTTAAAATTAATTTTTGCTCATAATTGTATCTAATTTTAATTTTTAAACTAAATGTAAATACAATACAGGGTTTAAAAATTTTAAAAATACGGGCAGCTGTACGAAAAATAAAAGCGCGAAAAAGCCAAAAATTTTTGACCATTTTTTTTTGTTTTTTTACGAAAGGGAAAAAATAAAAACGTTTTCTTTTATTTTAGTATCAGTTTGCGGTTATGTTCGGGGCTTCGTTATGAAAAATTTTAATGTATTTCAACAAAAATTCCCTTGCTCAAAAGTTCAAAAAACGGGTTTTTTTTTGGCCCAAAAAATTTCCGGGTTTTTTGGCTCATCCAATCCTTCTTTTTTTTTGCGGTTATAAATTTTTTTAAATGTATAGTTAAGAATAAAATAAAATTTAAATTTTCTGATGATCTTAAGCTGATTGGGTTTTGCGGCCCAAACATAAGAGTTTGCTGATGTATTGCCCGAATTGGAAAATTTTGGGGGAGTATTTTGGCCCTTTTTAAAATTTTTTTTCCTGCCAAATGTAAAGGGAGTTTATGTTAAATTTAATTTAAAAATCCTAAAATTAAAATTTTGTTTAAAGGGTAAAAATTTTTAAGGGATCTGCTCAGGGAAAAAGCTGGGGGTTTTTTTTTTTTTCTAAATCCTTTTCATCACTCCTGGTAATTTAATTTTTATATGTTTATTGCAAAAATATAATAAACAATAAAATTTAAAAAGAAACTTGTCCTTTTTTTTTAGCTTAAATCTTCGAAAAAATCTTCCTCTACTTCCCACCTCAACTTTTAAATTCACATCTTTTATCAAAAAAAATCATCACCCCTGTTTCATTTGTTGGTGGTGTGTTTCAAGGGTTTAGGTCCCCGTTCGTCAACAGGGATTGCTTTTCATAATACCGGGCCTCTGTTTCCTTCCCCTCAAAACAATACTGTCTTAAAATAGCTCAAAAATTTTCAAAAAACCCTCTGAGATTTTCCATAAAAGGGGGCTTTTGTCCTGGCTGGTCTTGGTGCCAAAGTGTTGGGTAACCCCGTTCAAAGGGCCCTGGTAGCCCTTTGGGCCCCTTCCTCCGTTTGGGCGGGGGAATACAAGGGATTTGAGGGTTTCCTTTTTTAATCTGTTTAAACAGCGGTCCCCATATTTTTCCCTTTTTTTTCTCTCTCTCCAGCTTTTGTACATTCTTTTGGGGGGTTGTGATTACGTTTGGGTTTGGCCCAGGGTTTAAAAAACCCCTTGGGGGGGTTTTTAACCTAACTCCTTGCTTTGGAATGGGGCAATAAAAGCATGCATTTCTAAAGCAAATTGTATTAATGGTTTTGGGTTAAAAAGAAAAATTTTGGGGTTTAAGGGAAAAAAGGGGGTTATGATAAACCCAAAAAATAAAGCTTTTAAAAAGCCTCAATTTTTGGTATTGTGACCAATTTGGGGGAAATTTCCCGTTGCGGGTCATGGAAGTTTGGGGATTGTTTTGGAGCTGGAGAGCGTCCCCCGGGGGCGGTTTTCCCGTTTTTTAAATTTAAGAGGGGGGGTAAATCTTCCTTCAACCGTTTTTACTGGAAATTCTCAATTTGACAACCCCGGCAGAGCGGTGAATACGTGGGGACTTATTGAAAGGGTTTTAAAGGGTTTTTTAATGGTTTTAAAAAGAGTACGGCCAGATTGTTTAAAAATGAGAAAATCTGGGCTTTAAACTTGTAAAAACCAACAATGTTTAAGAATGGCAAAAAGGGGAGTTGGAATCTCCAAAGTTCATTTCTTCCCAAACGAGTTATTCCTTACTGGAACAAAATTTCCCCCAGATGTTAAGGGAAAAAGGGGGACTGTTTTAAGTTTTTAAAAATTAAATTTTTAAAGGGGTTTTAAAAAAATATGAAATTTCTAAGGAAAATTTTTAAGGGAAATTTCATTTTTTTTGGGGGAAAAAGTTTCAAATGGGGTTATTAGGGGGAAAATTTAAAGGGCCTAGCTATGGTTTGTAATAAAAGAAAAGCATAACGATTTTCTTTATTTTCCCCCCTTTTGTGGGAAAAAAGCGATTTTTTTTTAAAACTTTTTCCCTTTTGGGGAAATATGAATTTGGGGGGATCTTTTTGGGGATGCTTTTTGAACTTATTTGAAATTTTTAATAAAGTTGTAGTTAATAATTTATTAATATTTGGTGGTAAGATATTTATATTTTTTCCATATAGTGAATTGATACTTTGTAGACATGTGTGATGATGTTATGTCATAATTTGTACTTTACTTCCACTTTACTTTTATATGGTTCTAATAATTCATTCAGACATGAAGTTTTGCTTTTCAAATTAGTCGTTCAAGCTGCCTGATTTCAGGAAGTTTGCCAAATGGGCCCAGATTTCTTGTCACCTTTACCCTGGGATGAGAGAATAACTTTTTTTACTCTTGATTTGAATACACCCATGAGTGATTGGCTCCTTTTTGAGGGAATATTCACTCATAATTTTGGTAAAGAGCTACTAATCAATCGATATCCAGTGCTTCTATTTCATCTGGGAGCACTTCTTCGTTTTCCATGATGTCCATGTAGAGCAATGATTGTGGTTCATAAGAGATCAAAGCAGATCCTCTTCCTTAGAAAGTGATGGTATCTGAATATCTCATTCCAGATTTTGTAGACATTTTTTTCTGCAAGTCTTTTTGTAAGAACTTGGGCTTCCGTCCCCAAACCACAAGTTTGTAGATAAGAACCACTGGTGCAAACGTACCTCTCTTGATCTCCAACACTTGGGCGTAAACGCAGTCTTCTTTCGTTTCTCATGGCTCTTGTACATGTTGGCTATAGTGTTCAAAGCTTGATTAGAGGGTGCAGGGCATGGAAGACCCTAATATCAAAAAATGCTCTCTTACGGCCTCAAAACACTCTAGCACTAACATCTAAGCGTGCTACTTCTGCTGAGTTTGCACCTGGTGGTAACTTGACTGCAACAACGGTGGTTCCACACATACATCTCTGCATCCGCATTCTGCATCAGTTCAGCTATGACATCTCTGAGGGAATTGTGTCTCAGGTTTACATAACCACCTTTCTTGCATACCTTGCAGATGAGATGATTGATAGTATTGGTTTCTCCACAGACACACTTTCTTGAAGTATCCTTGATTTTAAGATTATATCTTTGGCCAAAGCATCATTAAATTCCTTTTTTGTTGAATGAGTATCCATAAGACTGCAGTGGGAGTGATGTTAACCAGCAACTTGCCCCCTTTTCTGTTGCAAGATCAAGCTGAAGCTTCTGTATCTGGTTAAGCTCTGGTAGAACTTCCTCACGTTTCTGCTTGTAGAACTGCTGTCTTCTTCTCGAAATTTCAGCTTTTACTTCAACAGCCTTCTGATGATTCTCTGTATGTTCTGATACTTGATTTAAGATTGCATCAGTAAGATTCTCTGTGGCAAAGAGTGAGTATTCATACTTAAGATCAGCTGTCTGGCTCAGATCGTATATACTCAGGCCCACATCTCTGCAGGGTAAGGCAAAGATCTCTGTGTTATATCAGGGCAACTAAATATTCGGTCTAATACTGCTGAATAAAGGTGACTCCTACTTTCCATCTGTTGCTTATGTCTGGAGTTGTGCGACAGACATAGTTCCACCGCTTAGAAAGTCCATGGATTACCTAGCATATGCTAGTTGAGGCTCCCTCTTAGCAATGTTGGAGATGTCCGTCATCTTTTCCTATGGCTATACCCGTTGATGACACATTTTGGACTAGTGGCATGAGAGAGCAGGAATACTTGGCCATTGCACTATTGTCCCTGCACTATAATTGTCCCTTGTGTAACACCCTCTTCACTTCAGATCTCCTCATCTGTCCTTGCTATTACCAGTCTTGCAGGTTCTCGATATATGTTTATGATGTATGGAGCTAGCTCAGGGGCAGGTGTACTGAATATTATGAAGGGCACCCGTTAAGAGATCATGAATCTTGTAGAGGCTCCTTCACTCTTCAGGTCACTTCAAGTTCATGTAAACTTTATATTTATTTATTTATGAATAAGTGAAGCTGTAAACCATTTGAAATTGAAATTGCAATATCAGATGTATCAAGTTTTGACGATGTGGCAGAGCCAGAAAATATATTAATATAAATGTACAGTTTTTTTTCTTAAACTTAGAACTTCGCTTTACTAACCGAGTCAAGAATCTTCAAGTTGTTAAAAATGGGCTTTGTATGCTCTTTTACCACACAACCACCACCACCACCACAAACTGGTACAATAATGATTGATTTTGAGAAAGCGGTCATGAATGCGATTCAGAACAGTTTGCCAGGGTGGGAGATTAGCAATTGCTACTTTCCATCTCTGTCAAGCTGTTCAGAGGAACATTTCGAAGAAGTTTAAAGTTTTATATTATTCTGATAAGAAGTTTGCTAGAGCCGCAAGGCTGGTTGTGTTTCTCGCCTATGTCTCAGTTGCTGTATCTCCAGAGGTTCCTAGTTGTCGGGGAATATGTCATGATTGGTTCCTAGTTCGTCGGAGTTGATTGGATTTCCCAAGCTTGCATGTTTACTAACCGAGTCAAGAATCTTCAAGTTGTTAAAAATGGGCTTTGTATGCTCTTTTACCACCACAACCACCACCACCACCACCAAGATTAGCGTGAGCCCCAAACGGTAGATCGGCCTCCACGTGGCTTGGGGTGGGTGGTTTTTTAATGAATGAACTATAGGGTCCCAAAAAGATAGACAGTCTAACCTAATCGTGATATCGTGATAATGGTTTATCTAATGAACTCCTAAATTAGATCCAGTGGTTAGCTGAATCTATAAATCCAGTGTTAGCTGAATCTATAAATTTTTTGGACGCTATATTTCTATGTTTAAATACTAGCGAACGATGCCATATAATACAGTCAAACCTCAATTCACCGTGGTTTTGAGTAAATGAATAAAAGTGCCAAATTGGGGATTCTGTTAAATTGGGGCCTGGTTAATGGAGGTTTGATTGTATATTATACTATAATACCAACGTTATAGAACTGTACTGAACCGAATCGGTTTATGACCTTACTAATTATTTTATAATTTCTCAAATAGTGTAGTGTAGTGTAGTGTAGTGTAGTGTAGTGTAGTGTAGTGTAGTGTAGTGTAGTGTAGTGTAGTGTAGTGTAGTGTAGTGTAGTGTAGTGTAGTGTAGTGTAGTGTAGTGTAGTGTAGTGTAGTGTAGTGTAGTGTAGTGTAGTGTTGTGTGATACAATGTTGGACACCAAGATAGCGTGTAATATCGAAGCTTATATATGTTCCTAGATGCCAAGCCGATATGGCCGATATAGGTACTCTTTGGGATATTCTATACATTAAATCCTTGATATACCGTGCTTGACAGGGGAAACGATAAATGTACTATTTACTTAAGTTTGCCTATGAACACGGCACACTGCACTGCATGATGAGATCATGAAAGTGGTATATCGAGGTACATATATTGTATGGCATATTCAATTGTTATATAATATATTGCTATATCCATGAATCAATTCAACCATATTGACAATTGTTAACAGTTGCAAAAGATAACCAATTACTTATAACTTAGCATGAGCGGAGAATGACTATAACCGGAAGAATACCACGTGGTGGGATGAACGACCACAACAATAACGAATAACACAGCTTATATGATCAGTCCAATATAATAACAGCAAATTTGGCCGATTTTTGAGTATTTGAGCCGTAGAATATATGGCAGATTTTTGTTTATTAACATTGCATTATCTTCTTTGCCGTGTTAATAAAGGTTTGGTTATAATCTTTTAACTTCAGGTGGAAAATAAAAGTTGCATTAAATGTAAATTAGTTGTATAAAAGTATAAATTGAACAATCGCTGTTAATAAGTGGCATGGTTAGTGTTTGAGATTCAGCTTAGTTCGAGGAATGAAATTACAGTAATAGTGCACATAATATATATCATAGAGAGGACTTTAACGGTTATATTATGGCTTTAATATTATCTTTTTTTCACAGGAGTGTGGCATCCATTTAAGCCAGGAGGAAAAAGACTTGGTGACCGCACATTCGGAGCTTGAAAATACCAGCATTGGTCTTACGTTTCAATCCGAGATTGTTGAGGCATCATTGATCCAGTATTACAAAGAGGTAACCGTGCGATAACCGTGTAATCCCACATTTATCGGATTTCTCTTAATTTCTTGACATATATTTTCGAGTTGTTAAATGTTGATTGTTGTATCTGTGGTCCAGGTCAATTATAAAAAATATAGTTTCAATATAATTACGTATGGTTAATGTTTTCAGGATCTTGAGATAGCAGATTTAAGACGCCATTATACCCTGGTGCGAACCGACGTCAGAAGTCGAAGACAGTAGTAGCACTTTGCAAACAGTGTTTTTTAAAAAGATTTCGAGAAACCAGTTTTGTAATAATCAGCAAGCGGCTGTGGAACTATTTGACTATTTTAAGTATTCATTTTAATTTAAGTAATTTAAATGGTACTCTACGTTCAAATCACCGATCTAAATTGTGATTTGGTTATCTTTAACCTTTGAGTGTGTTATTAAATCTACTATTAATTAATTTAAAATTGGTACTCCTAAAAAATCAATCCACTTTTAATATATAACGCAAACTAAATTCCTTTTAGCAGGGTTGGATTTTGAAATATATGTGTAATGTTCATGGAGGGCCAAGCGTGAGTTAGATACATAATTGGTACAATTATGGAGCATCGCGGCTCTAGGCAGCTCTGTTAAAACTGGATCAAAACCGACATTACGGCACGTATTGGCCTTACACAGAGGTATAATGAGACCTGAAGTGAGGTCAATACGTGCCGTAATGTCGGTTTTGAACAGAGTTGCCTAGAGCCGTGTTGCTCCCAAATCGTACCAATTATGTTATTTTTGACATATAGTCTGCAGCGCACCCAAAATGCACGGAGAAGTGTGTTTGTTTTGATATTCTGTTAAATACTATTTATGATTTATTTTGTCCTAATAATGAAGGTGTTGTTCATTCTAATCTAAGTTTAAAGGTGCTGTTATATCAAAAGTAAAATTGGTCAAATTAAATAGAATATATTTAAAAAAATATATATATATTGCGCTGATGTACCGTTTATTCGGGTAGTGAATGAACGATAACGCTCATGAAATTTATTGGGATCATAGAGTATGGCTGATGGTAACTAGTGTTATAGTTATCTCCCGATTAGCCGTGCTTGTCGGAGAAAGGGAGATGCATGCATGGTCTAATGTGAATTTCATGCGGTAAAAAACCACTGCGTATGATAAATCGGGAGGCACGGTAAATAGGTAGCAGAGATGACTCGTGACCGCAACATTAAACATATAAGGAATTTGCCATTTATAAATGTAATTTGCACTATTATAGTGCACTGCACGGGACCCCTCAGTTTCAGTTCCTTGTTTCACAGACCGTTCAGCAAGGACATTCACTGAGTTTATCGGGTTAATAAGCACTTTCCAAAATCTATAGTGCAAAATATATTTATAGCCATATTCCCACGTGTTATATGGCAATTTCTGATGCAGAATATGTAAAAGCGGTCAATATGGAACGCGCATACGTTTTAAAATCATTAACGTGGCGCAGCACGTACGTACATATAGGTGAGCCATCTCGGCCACGCGCAAAACAAAATCATTTTCATTTTCAAATTTGAAAATGGTTTTTTTTTGCGCGTGGCCGAGATGGCTCACCTATATAAACGTACGTGCAAATCGTTTGCAAAATAAAAATCGTTTTCAAAATCAAAACCGTTTTCAAAATCAAAAACGTTTTCAAAATCAAAATCAATATCGTTTTCAAAATCAAAATAGATACCGTTCTCAAAATCAAAATCAATATCGTTTTCAAAATCAAAATCAATATCGTTTTTAAAATCAAAACCAATATCGTTTTTAAAATCAAAATCGATATCGTTTTTAAAGTCAAAATCGATATCGTTTTCAAAATGAAAATCAAAATTGAAATCAAAATCAAAATTTAAATCAAAATTAAAATCAAAATCAAAATCGAAATCAAAACCGTTTTCAAAATGAGAATTGTTTTTAATTTCAATATGAAAATCGTTTTTTATTTAAATTTTAAAATAATTTTAGAAATCAAATTTAAAATCGTTTTTATTTTGTGATTAATTGTATAATTAATTTTTAAATTACAAATTTTCAGTGAAAATTTAGGTGAGCCATCTCGGCCGCCATACACGTCACTTGCACGTGCAAGTGACGTGCGCGCAAATTTAATTTATAAATTAAATATTATTTATATATGGCCGGGTACAATATACAATATATATAATATATAATACGTTTTGATCTTCTAGATTTCTGTCACATGCAATAAACTAAAATAATATCTGAACGCTTTCTAACAACATTTTCGTATAGTGGTGAACAGAATCGAACCTCAACCTACTGCATGCGAAGCCAAAGTACCCACCACTATCCCACACAGATATCACTGCCTCAATACGTATTGAGGCAGTTGAGGCAGTTGAGGCACCAATTTGAGGCACCAATGATAAGTCTTGAGGCACCAGCATTTGTCCGCTGATAACTGTAGTAAACCTATGGAATTCTTACTCATGATTCATTTACATTCTGGCTTTCTGGTTTTACTTTTAGGGAAGAAAATTAAAATGATAGAAAATTCACTTACTTATTCAGGGTAAAATTTCTGAAAGGGCTTTTAATTAAGTTAGTTTCAATAAAAACTTGACTGGAGATTTGGCTTCCTTAAGTGTCCCGAATTTTTTAGTTTTCCCAGACCCATATGTATCATTATTATTATACTATATATAATTATATACAGGGTGGGCCAAAAGTCAGTACCCATACGTTGGGTTTTATACCTCCGCCGTCATTATATACGATCCGTATCATGATATGTATAAAACAATACCAATCATCAGTGCCCTGATGGTGACCAGTGGTGGTACTGGTAGTATTTTATACCAGAAAGAATTATTTCAATTTTGCACTCAGTGACCGAGCTGATAAGGCCAGCTGAATGGTCCAGCAACCATTCGATTAAATTTGCTGTTTTTGTTACATCTTTAAGAACATTCGCTCACTGGTTATAATACAGGGTGGGCCAAAAGTCAGTACCCATACGTTGGCCTTAATAGCTCCGCCGTGTTTTATATTTGAGAGCTGTTGCTTTGCAGATGGCATACTGTATTTACTGGTTCGAGGATTCCGTCGTCAAAATTTGAAAATTCGAATATTTTAGACCACGCCCATTCAATATTAAAACACCTATATTGTTTTCTCTGAACATGCTGAACGCCTAATTTTTTCAGAGACGGTAGATTATCAAATGTTGCATATGATCTGAAAACATGAGGCAAAACGGATTAGAAATGACGAAGTTATCAAGCATTTTCTGTATCTTGTTAACAATATTGACTGGGTGATTATGTGACACCGTGACACGACACCTTAATTGGGCACCCTTAACAATTACCATAATGTTTAACGGGGTAGTTAACGGGGGACCTTATCACGTGATTAGGTAAACCAATCACCTGATCACACGTAATGAATAAACTCGTTATGCTTCATATCTCGGTCATCTGAGAAGCTACAGTTCTAATTCTTTCAGGACAAACGTAATTCTAGATAGAAACACCGGCAAAAGACTATTCAGTTATGTTAAAAGATCGGGCGCATCTTTGCGGAGAAGACTCCTCAACCCACAATTGCACGCAGAGAATAACACTATAACAAAAACAGAACCTTGCCATCAAAGAAATTGTAAGTGTTGTGCAATGATAGGAAGTGAAAAGTGTTATTGTATTAATGGAGTCAAGATAAGACAAGCTCCAGGGACCTGTTCTAGCTACAACATAGTCTATATATTCATTTGTAAATTGTGTCCATCTCCTTTCTGCTATGTTGGACGTACCATTAGGACTTTGCATGAAAGAGTAACCGAACATAGAGCTAACTATTATAAATTATTGAAAGACCCTTCCTTAAAACTTAGTGATGATTTTTTATCTGATGATAGTGACACTTATAGTTTAGCAGCTCACCTTGTAGACTCACATAACCTTTCCAATAGACCTGATTTTGATGCTTCTTATAATGTTTTTATCCTAAAGAATTCTAGTCCTAGTAATTTAGAAGTTAACGAACACCTACTTATACAAAAACTCAGAACTTTGAAACCATATGGTATTAATTCATGTGATCCTTTTGGTATGCCACTTTTATTTGAAAATAAAACTTTTGATAATGGTCCTTAAATTATTTCACCTTTAATGCAGGGACTAGTATATTTTCCCGACTAGTTGGGGCCTCACAACCCCCCATACCCGAGTGCTTCCCATTCCATTTTTGAGAGTTTGGCTTCTTTTTACAGCTAACATCCTTTAGTTCAATTTATAATTTTCTGATATAATTGGAGTATTAACCCTTATCTTTATTAGGTACTGAAGATGTCCGAAAATGTTTTACCAATGATGTTATAAAGATTTTGTTGGAATTTTTAAACTCATTCGTTGTCTGACTGTGGGAACTATTGATTCTTGATCAAACGTAATTCTAATGGCCAAACAAAATTCAATAACATTTAGCTTGATCCGATTATCCAAACTATCAAATAAATGTGAAAATGAACCTCCATTTGAAAAAAATGAACGTGAATATTTTTTGAGTTGACAAATTCCTCGAACCAGTGGTGGTACTAAGTCATACCAGAAAGAAGTATTTAAATTGGGCACTCGGTGACTGCGCTATAAAGGCCAACGTATGGGTACTGACTTTTGGCCCACCCTGTATTTTCCAAAACTTCAAGTTACTTCAAATTCATCGTAGCAACTTACTGACAGATAGAAATTTTTAACTTGGCAGTACCGTATATTCAATCAATTAAAATTATACTTCTATTTTTTTCCCTACTCTTGCCGAAGGCAAAAAGATCGTAGGGAATAAGTAATCGGGTTTGGATATATGAGGTAGCCCGATGGACCTGCGATGATGACAAAAGCCTGCTCCTTCGCAATATAGACCACTCCCCTAAAATTAAGCGTATAGGAAGCGTCTGTTATGCTGCGCGCGACGCTAGCCATGTGTTAATTAATTACAGTGAAATTCCTCCTTCGCAAAGTTATTTTCCGCAATTTTCTGGATCCTTTTTTGTTGATGCGCGGCGCTGCATTGGTCAAATAAATCGTCAATTTTTAACATGCACGAATCCCACTCATTTATAAAAAACATAGTATGTAAATATGGTGCACTTTTTTCCAGTCACACTTTTCACTCAAAAGAATTAATGGTACAAGTACATCGTAGGGAAAATTGATTGTGCGTGGTTTAAGCGCGGCAAAATTCTTGTTAACTTGGCAGTACCGTATATTCAATCAATTAAAATTATACTTCTATTTAATTAATAATTTAAACTTGTTATTTCTCGTGTTCGACAAAGTGCTAACAAATATGAACTATTTATAAGTGTTACATACTTCGTATTGTATCTATAGTTTATACAGTATACCATGTTTTTATTATTGATGTGATTATTATATTGTATTCTTTGACTTCCCTTGCCCTCTTTTATTTATTACTCCTTTACCGCTATATTCAAAACCATTGTCTTATTCGTGTACAAGGTGAACGACACCCACAAATTACAAATAAACATTACAAAATTGTAACTTACTTACTGCGTATTGCTATTATGTAATAGTTAACGGCAAATGCAGAACGATATTCATTTCACCGCTGAACTTGAAGATGCATAAATATGGGGCAGTTTAAAATTTAAATATTACGTTTTCAATGTTTGGAAACATTTACACTTGAGAGTGCCGCAAATTGGCGCCTCGAGTGCCGCAGTGCCCCAAAATGTTGTCCCAAATGCCTCAAAGTGGTGCCTCAAGTGCCTCAGGGCCTCAAAGTGGTGCCTCAATGGCCTCAAAGTGCTGCCTCAAGTGCCTCAGGGCCTCAAAGTGCTGCCTCAAGTGCCTCAAAGTACTGCCTCAAGTGCCTCAAAGTACTGCCTCAAGTGCCTCAGTGCCTCAATACGTAACAAGGTTGTCTCTAAAAATTTCGGAAAACCGTATTTTTTGAGTTTTATTTAATGGTTTTGATGTTTAATGATATCAATTTTCGTCTACCTTCTTTTTTTGTCTACCAGATCATATTACTGTATCCCCTGAATCAAGCAACAGGTGTTTGTGAATAGTTGATTGGTTACCAGATCATATGAATGGTATGTATGGTATCTTGGATGCAATTAGTTACGACTAGCATAATTAATTGTAGCGTAGTAAATTACTGGATCAAACTATTGATTACGATTCAAATGTGGTCTCTCGGATATAATTAGTTACGAATAATATTGATTGTAAGACCCGGCGGTCAGGTGGAAGACTACCGTAATCTACAATGGTGGACCAAACTGTACTTAGATAAACCTAGGGTGGAGTGCTTATTTTAGGCTCCACAAGAGCGCTCCTACAACTCTTGAAAAATGATTATGCCTGGCTAGCCGGAGTAACGAGTTCGACTTACCTACATCATGTCCTCCTTCAGGTCCACCAGGGTCCCGAGTTCGTAACGTCCCACTAATATAGTGGTACCCAACCACGGATACTCGGGAGCATTATTCCCGCAAGTGGCGGGAAGGAACTTAGTAATTTCAATCACAATTATAGCTCAGGATATTTCCTGGCTGGTGACTCAATAGTCACATACTTCAGTTTAGAGACTAGTAACATACGCCTATTTAAGGGGGCCGGAATAGAACTTCCGACATCAAGGTAATTAGAAGTAAACATACAATAGTCTTCAATAGAATATTTAACACGTAACCTATTAGCCCGTCCTAGGAGTACTCACCTCAGTATAGGAAAGGAGTTAGTTACAGGAAAGGAGTTCCGATGGGTTGGACTCTAGATATGTGATGATCTCCGCTGTTCACGATGATATGTCGTCAGTGCTCCTCCAAGAGTAGTATTCCATCCTGTCGTAAGAGAGTCCGTTGTGGAGAGAACCCAGGTTGGTGAGGACTGGAGAGAGAGAGAGCCCCAACTAAGTATTGTGCCGTATATTTATATCCTCCTCGTTAGGAGGTCGTTAATGAGAATTGTGTTATCTTGATTACTTCTCGATTGACTAACTCCGTTTAACGACCGTGAGGGGTTCCTTAGAGCGCTATCTTAACTTAGCTTGATTAGTTATGATTGACTGCGCTCGCTTCAGCTTTGTGATTGCTCCAAAACGCTATCTTGGTTGTCACTTTTATCTTGGTCCTTCCTTTGACGTGGGTTCACCAATTATCGTTGGCTGAAGTCAATTAACTCCGATAATCTAAGAATTAATATCCAAGAGGCATTACACACAGGTAACTGAACACATACTGGTATGCTGAATACACACCGATATGCTGAACCATCGGAGGTTCTTACAGCTTTCTTCTTTTTAACTTTGACGTCCGCGTCAAGACTGATGCATCCCAGTGGTGAGAACCTCGGCTGTGAGTCCGGCTTTTCCTAGAGTCCAAGCGTAAGGAGTGTGGGTTTTCCTACACGAACTAGGGGCTATTTAACACATATAAACAAAAGGTCTAGTGATTTGTTCAATGATACTATAAGGTATCGCTCCGTTGAACTTGAACATAACTAGGCTAGGGTAACGTCAGTTACCCTACTGGTGATTATGGTCATTGGCTAAATAATTTAACTCTCTGGTCCTATTGCATTCTTTAGTTCAGGGATAAATAATTTAACGTTATTGTTCTACTGCAACTGTCCAGTTCCTTTGGTTGGGATATCATGGGACTGTTCAGCATCAACATCGGCACCAAATCCAAATCCAAATTCTCCTTTTTGGTTTGTTGATATAGCATTGTTGTATTTGTAGTCCCGATGGAGGTATAGGGTTTGAGAGTTGTTCTCTGGCTTTGGGTTGTTGATGCGTTCCGTTCTCGTCACCAATAGCCGCGTTCTGAAAAAGGGGTAGTTAGTGATTCAGTTTGGAGAAAGGGTTGTCTTCCTTCAGATGTGAAGGGACTTAGTGCTTAGTTTTGATAAGATGAATCATTTTACTATGGTCGTAGCTTAGTTAGTATTCCCGTTATCTTATAAAGACTATAGCTTATTTTAAAGAAACGTTGTATTTAAATTTATATTTAGCGTTTTAATATACCCGTAGATGATAGTTTCACTAACTTAAAAATGGGGCCTAAAGATGAGGCCTATAAAAGATGTCATCAGTTGATACCGAATTTACTGTGACAGGTAATACTTAGACAGGTGGGTGTGGGGGTGTTTCGAAGGTAGCTGTGAAGAAGGTGTCGGGTAGATGTTCCGGTAGGGTTGTCGTTGATCTGGTGCTACGAAGCCTCGTGGTCACGTTTCCAACTTGTAGCTTTTGTCGTTACCACCAAGGAGATGTGGCTCCCGGCTCGTTATAAATGATTTGGTTAACTTCCAATTGATCCAGTCGTAGGGATATGTCGTTTAACCGTTGCCAGAGCTCATCTCTTTCCAGCTCGAAACTCCCGTTGTCCTCCTGGTAAGTTACCACGTTGACTGGCTTTATTGATGCCGTTTGGCATCCGTGTAAGGTGATCGCTGCATCCAACAGCTGCTCCATTTCGAGCTCTTGTAGTTCCCTTAGCCGCGATGCTAAATAGGAGTCGTTGATGTTGGCGATAAATGATTCTCTGAGAGACCCGTTTCTCATAGCATCATTGTTTGGATAAGCCTTCTTTGCCAGTTTGTGTAACTCGAGGTGGTATTCCCAGATACCTTCTGTCCGAAGTCTTTTTCTGTTGCGTAACTCCGTTATGTACCGTTCTCTGTTACGGCCTTGCCCTTCTGCACGTCTGATTTGGGCGATGAGTTCGTCTAAATCGCCCTGCACGAGTTGAACCGTTCTCGAGATCCCTTCTAGTACCTTGTCCTCCAGCAAGCTTATTAGAAGGTCCGCTTGTTCGTTTGCCGGACAGTTAACGGATCTGGAGTACGCCCGGAACCGTTGTAGGTATAGATCCAGGTCCATCCCGCTCTTAAACTGTGGTGGTGCTCTTATGAACATCGGGTTGAGACGCTGTGGCATTCTGGCGGCAGCGGCAGCGGCTGCCGCTGCGGCGGCGTTATTACCTTGCGGATCGGCCATTTTCTGTCAAAGTACCGATTAGTAGGGGGGTTATTTAAGTGCATTTTGTTTCAATAACTTTGTACTTTGTAATCAAAACACTAACTCGTACATTGTAATATAAAAGTATAATATGAGAGTATGAGGAATGATCTGGATTTTTGGTTTTTTGGTTAACATGATCTCACAGGTCCAGGAATATAATAATAACAGTTTGCACTATATATGAGTGTTTGGAAATGCGGATTAATTGCGACTCATTGTCCGCACACATTTTTTTTTTTTTTTAAAGGAACTTGATCTAAGATAAGGCTGATTCGGAATGCGGCCAGTTGCATTTCACGTGTGACTTTCGCCATTTCCAAAAGAACGACAGTGTGTCAACTTCAAGTTTACAAAGGTGCAAGTTGCTTTTCTCTTATTCCAGAACGCTGTAAGGTTGTGAATTGTGATTATGCACTATACTACTGAGATCAATTATAGACGGTACTGTGTTAAGGTGGTAATTTGTAATAATATGATTATTATAAATATTAATACTAAATAGTTCCACTTTTGTTGCACGATGGAGCAAATCCAGATCATCAGTACTGGTAAAAATAAACGTTGACGGTTTTTTAAATCAAAGTGTATCTGATGCTTTGCCAGAAGTATTCGTTATCTCTCAAATAATATAATAAATATCTCACGTGCAAAAACGAAGCTTGCTGAGTTTGTATACAAGTATACAGTATTCCGATGTTTTATAGTAGTTTTTAGAATAGCACTACCCGTGCATTGACTTTACCAAGGGAAAATCCCAGGTGAATTTGGTAAATTAATCAAGTACCGTGAAAATAAATGCATTGCCGTTTGCATTGCTAGCTAGAGGGAAATGCCGTTGCAATGATGTATGTGACGACAAGGGAAACAAAAAGGGGGAGCGGGAAGGAGCAATCTACTTGTTTACCATATTTGTGTAACCAGGTTACCTGGTTTGTTACCGAATATGTAACCAGGTTACCAGGTTTATTACCGTTTATGTAACCAGGTTACCAGGTTTATTACCGTTTATGTAACCAGATTACCAGGTTTATTATCGTTTATGTAACCAGGTTACCAGGTTTGTTACCGAATATGTAACCAGGTTACCAGGTTTGTTACCGTATGTGTAACCAGGTTACCAGGTTTATTACCGTTTATGTAACCAGGTTACCAGGTTTATTACCGTTTATGTAACCAGGTTACCAGGTTTGTTACCGAATATGTAACCAGGTTACCAGGTTTGTTACCGTATGTGTAACCAGGTTACCAGGTTTATTACCGTTTATGTAACCAGGTTACCAGGTTTATTACCGTTTATGTAACCGGGTTACCAGGTGTGTTACCATATGTGTAACCGGGTTACCAGGTGTGTTACCATATGTGTAACCGGGTTACCAGGTGTGTTACCGTATGTGTAACCGGGTTACCAGGTGTGTTACCATATGTGTAACCGGGTTACCAGGTGTGTTACCATATGTGTAACCGGGTTACCAGGTGTGTTACCATATGTGTAACCGGGTTACCAGGTGTGTTACCATATGTGTAACCGGGTTACCAGGTGTGTTACCATATGTGTAACCGGGTTACCAGGTGTGTTACCATATGTGTAACCGGGTTACCAGGTGTGTTACCATATGTATAACCGGGTTACCAGGTGTGTTACCATATGTGTAACCGGGTTACCATATGTCGAAAATACGTACAATACTGACGTTCTCGGTCTTATCACTTCTAATGTCACCGGCATTAGTTATTTAATTAATTTTATAATTGTGGTCGTAACTTGTAACAGTTCATTACATACGTTGGGTATATAATTGAATAATATAGAAATTTCTGCTTATGGAGTGTGTCCAATATAGTACCTATACTACCTGTCCTGTGTTACCTTACCTAAACGAGTGGCCACTCTTACCTGGGACACACTTCCATGCATGCATGCCTCTCTTAATCATTCTTAAGATTAACTTACTTTGAACTTTTATAGAATGAACTGCTTTTGCCTGGGCCTTTTTAGGTATACGGTATTTTTATGTTTCTTAACTTACTTCTTATAATCTTAACATACACCGTATATAATTTAAGGGCACGTGTGATAGCATCGACTGCGGCGGGTGCTGGGCACTAGTTGCTCTTGGGAGTAGATCAAGCCGACGGATCCCCGATCCGATTTTCAAGAGAATTATTGCATCCATTTAGGGACACTTGCACCTTCATCCTGTACCCAACAATCTGCGAGCAGAATTGCCGCTTACCCATTGGTTCGCTGAAATACAGGGAGAGGGGGGCGCTGATTTCCAGCATCCCTTGGTGCTCCCAACTGCGCAGCCAGACCCGCACAATCGACGCAACCACCCGTACACTCCATAGTAGCTGCCATTGTGATGTTATGTATACTTCCTAACACTTGTATCTAACATGTGATACGTGGTGATTTGTTAACATAACACCTGATAATCTGTGAGCCCTCTCATGGCCTTTTAACAATTGTTACAACCTGTTATTTATTTAGATTTCTTACTTTGGTTCCACACGTGACCTTTCACATGGCTTCTAATGCCGTTTACATCATGTGACCTTTTACATGGCTTCTTATGCCGTTTACATCACGTGACATTTCACATGGCTTATTTATGCCGTTATAACATGTGACCTTTCACATGGCTTATTTATGCCGTTATAACATGTGACCTTTCACATGGCTTATTTATGCCGTTATAACATGTGACCTTTCACATGGCTTATTTATGCCGTTATAACATGTGACCTTTCACATGGCTTATTTATGCCGTTATAACATGTGACCTTTCACATGGCTTATTTATGCCGTTATAACATGTGACCTTTCACATGGCTTATTTATGCCGTTATAACATGTGACCTTTCACATGGCTTATTTATGCCGTTATAACATGTGACCTTTCACATGGCTTATTTATGCCGTTATAACATGTGACCTTTCACATGGCTTATTTATGCCGTTATAACATGTGACCTTTCACATGGCTTATTTATGCCGTTATAACATGTGACCTTTCACATGGCTTATTTATGCCGTTATAACATGTGACCTTTCACATGGCTTATTTATGCCGTTATAACATGTGACCTTTCACATGGCTTTTTTATGCCGTTATAACATGTGACCTTTCACATGGCTTATTTATGCCGTTATAACATGTGACCTTTCACATGGCTTATTTATGCCGTTATAACATGTGACCTTTCACATGGCTTATTTATGCCGTTATAACATGTGACCTTTCACATGGCTTATTTATGCCGTTATAACATGTGACCTTTCACATGGCTTATCTTGTAAGTACCCTAGTTATTTCTAGATCTAGTACTTCTTCGCCCAATATTTTACATATGCAATAATTTTACGTTGGCGGAATCGGCAATATCAGCCGTAACATCTGCAGGAATATACCATCTGCAGAGGTTAATAACTACTTCGTTTGAGATCTCTACACTCACTTACCTTTTTATTTTATTTAATAGGGCCGGTGGCTAGTCCTTACCTAGGTTTGTTTAAGACTCGCGAGTCGCCTGTTAAAGCAACGGCACGTGTGTTCGGGAATGCGTTATAAGGATAACACTGATCGTAAGGTTGAATAACCAGGAGTTCAGTGAGTATACCTTTATCGCTTTACAACACATAACTTACTGAATCAGCCGTGTCCTTACCAGGTACTTCCAACTAGTCCTTAATGGCCCTATTAGTTCGCATATGATTAACTATATTCACTCCTTATATACTCTTATTATGATCGTTAGCAGTTGCACCTTCCAGCTCCCTTCCCCAGACGACGTTTTAATTGGCAATACGGTAATAGTAATTTTATAAAGGTCAAAATATAGGAAATTTCAGTGGTTTTGCTGTATATGGTGGATAATAACTATTTAGTTGACTGATATCCACCCTATTAAGCGCCTAATTGAAATAACAAAAATAATGACTGCCCTTTATCTTAATTTATAGTGGGTCAGTTATACCGATTATTATGTTGAAACCCGTTGTTTGATTAACTTAACCAGTGTTAAGTCTGTTTAGCTCTGTTAAATGTGTTATGCGCCCACAGTCCGATTACGTCATTCGATCACGTTATATATGGGTGTTTTCAGCCATATTTTAATATTATATTGCCACTATAGAGTCAACTTACTTAACTTGAATTACTGCGTGTCAGTACGCTTTTCAGTGCTCGGAGGTAAGTTTACGAAAATAAGTCTTAGTGTCTTATCTCTTCTAGTTAATTTTAGGGCTCTGTGGTAATACGGTTAACCGTTAACGCCATATGCTTTTAGGTTCACGCTGGTGACACACAAGGTCTCCTAGTATAGTGGGTCCGCAATCCCACTGAGGCTAGATGGCGTGTACTGCTTGTTGCACCTATGTACTTATGTAGATGATTCCCGATGATGATCACATCCAATTAAAACAAGTGTTCCATGTAACGTAGGATCAAAGGTAGAATGTGGCCGATTACTTAATTTGCACTATTTGTGACAGTTAACTATTTGACTACAGCGTGTACATTATGGTTAACTAACATTTCACCACTTCTGGTAACTGCTACTACTGGTGTTTTTAATCTCAGCCTCGTTAATGTAATGTTATTAATGACATAAATGTTAAATCATCTATTAACCTAGGTTCTACGGTATGGAAATGTGTGGTATGAATATGTGCTTTACCAATACATTACCCCGATTGAGTGGACTAGATTCCCATTGGCCATCAGAGGTCTATTAACGTGAGTGCTTGTTTACGGCCAATGCTAACGTACAACTCTTACCTTTCAGGTAGATAGATTAGGTAGCTGAAAGTGGCAGTTCACTGAAAGTGTGGATCCAGAAGGAGTACAGGAATAAAATGATATATGTGAAGAAATAGGGGGGAAGGAAAGTCAATATTGTAAATTTTGAATTTTCTACCTCGAAAACCGCGGTAATTGGCCCCGGTGGCCCCGGTTTCTAGACGGGGTGGTTACGAGTTCCACTTTACTACACAAACAACACAACATAACATTTCACGTGAACTTTAATCTGCCGGAGGAACACTGCTACTCTTATCGGAAGGTGTTTTAAGCTATGTTATGAACCATTTGCCGGCCACTGCTGGCTTATATTAACGAGCCACCACTCGACCGTGATGGTTCATTATTGACTCCTTTCAACGAGCTATTGCTCGACCGTGATGAGTCACTGTTGGCTCTTTTTTAACGAGGCACTGCTCGACCGTGATGAGTCACTATTGTAAATTTCAACGAGTCACTGCTCGACCATGATGAGTCACTATTGGCTCATTTCAACGAGTCACTGCTCGACCATGATGAGTCACTATTGTAAATTTCAACGAGTCACTGCTCGACCATGATGAGTCACTATTGTAAATTTCAACGAGTCACTGCTCGACCATGATGAGTCACTATTGGCTCATTTCAACGAGTCACTGCTCGACCATGATGAGTCACTATTGGCTCATTTAACAAGTTACCACTCGTAACTTTTCACAGTGTTCCCAACACTTAGAACGTGCCTAATAACACTAAATGATATTCCGCACAATTCTTTTTTTCGCATGTAAAAAATAATCATGACACGTTAGTTAGACAACCATTAGGGTTAGCACCCCTTGGTATGACCCGTGAGTGACGAAGTGTTTAGATCCCATCAATTAACCAGTGTCACGTGATGCCAATTTTCGGTCTCCACACATAAACGGTGATGGAGTGGAATTTGTTAATCATGATATAGCTCGTAGCGCAGAGCGCTGAACGGTCACGCGAACTTTATCAAGGTTTGGCATGACACCAGTTTAATGTCCGGGCTCTGTTTAATTTCCTTAAACACAATTTTTCGTTACCCCGGTTACAGTCAATGAATGTGGATTTTGGTTGGGTGATAGTGATTATGAAGGTAACCAAGGTAACGCTACGGTGAATGTGAAGTGATCCTAGTTAATAATATACTGGACGCATCGCCTCCCTTCTCCGAAGGGTGGTCAAATATTAACTCTTAAACCTCACTATCGTCATCTCGCTGTGACTGGCGATTAACGATCAAACTTGTAACTTAACACTCCCGTTTTTAGATTTAAAAATTGCTGTGGCAAAGTGCCTACACTACAGTATCTCAGTGTATTTGAAACTTCTTGGTACAATGTCAATATTTTACGAAAGATTACCCGATATAAAAGAAGGGGGTGGCTAGACCCTGAGTTAATGATCCATAAACGGGGATCGATATTACTGTGGATAGCCAATAATGTTGAATACACGGACCTGTTTTTCCTAGATTTTCATCCGGGCCGTGGATTCCATAGTGTGTAGTGTTTCCAAGAAGTGTCCTCTGGAGTCGTTGTTTCCGTCCTCACTCGTACTGTGTTTCTCGTCTAGATCCACGTCAGCGTCACTCCAGTATAATATGCGGGAGAAGTTTGTTAACAAATCTTTTAGATCACGTACGCTTTTACTTATGCGAGCTATATACTCGTGTTTGTACTGATAAGGACGTGTTACGTATAATATGTAGGCTCGTATTTCAATTGAAGTACTGTGAGTGAACATATCAGGCCTCAATTAGAGCGTGTTATTAATAGTATTACTCGTTCATTTCCTGCTTCCACACAGGGTACAATACTGCCCGGGGACCCGCAGTTGGGTCCCGGATACTGGCTACAATTTGTAAGACCCGGCGGTCAGGTGGAAGACTACCGTAATCTACAATGGTGGACCAAACTGTACTTAGATAAACCTAGGGTGGAGTGCTTATTTTAGGCTCCACAAGAGCGCTCCTACAACTCTTGAAACATGATTATGCCTGGCTAGCCGGAGTAACGAGTTCGACTTACCTACATCATGTCCTCCTTCAGGTCCACCAGGGTCCCGAGTTCGTAACGTCCCACTAATATAGTGGTACCCAACCACGGATACTCGGGAGCATTATTCCCGCAAGTGGCGGGAAGGAACTTAGTAATTTCAATCACAATTATAGCTCAGGATATTTCCTGGCTGGTGACTCAATAGTCACATACTTCAGTTTAGAGACTAGTAACATACGCCTATTTAAGGGGGCCGGAATAGAACTTCCGACATCAAGGTAATTAGAAGTAAACATACAATAGTCTTCAATAGAATATTTAACACGTAACCTATTAGCCCGTCCTAGGAGTACTCACCTCAGTATAGGAAAGGAGTTAGTTACAGGAAAGGAGTTCCGATGGGTTGGACTCTAGATATGTGATGATCTCCGCTGTTCACGATGATATGTCGTCAGTGCTCCTCCAAGAGTAGTATTCCATCCTGTCGTAAGAGAGTCCGTTGTGGAGAGAACCCAGGTTGGTGAGGACTGGAGAGAGAGAGAGAGCCCCAACTAAGTATTGTGCCGTATATTTATATCCTCCTCGTTAGGAGGTCGTTAATGAGAATTGTGTTATCTTGATTACTTCTCGATTGACTAACTCCGTTTAACGACCGTGAGGGGTTCCTTAGAGCGCTATCTTAACTTAGCTTGATTAGTTATGATTGACTGCGCTCACTTCAGCTTTGTGATTGCTCCAAAACGCTATCTTGGTTGTCACTTTTATCTTGGTCCTTCCTTTGACGTGGGTTCACCAATTATCGTTGGCTGAAGTCAATTAACTCCGATAATCTAAGAATTAATATCCAAGAGGCATTACACACAGGTAACTGAACACATACTGGTATGCTGAATACACACCGATATGCTGAACCATCGGAGGTTCTTACATTGATTGCTCAATGAAATAAATGATTACGATTAAAATGCCAAATATGCTTAGTTGACACTGGTTTATGGCTCCGGATCATATAAAAAGGAAGACCATGTTTCAAGGACTATACTACAGCCAACAACATGTCTACTATCCTTGGAAAACGAAAGCAACCCCGCAGAGAAGTCCCTTGGGTTGGTACTCTCCTGGAGAAACTACCCTTCTCAAAACTTCCAACCAATGGAACTGTTATACGAAGGCTGTTTTTTGAGCTTGAGAAGACTGCAGGTGATGGATCGTCAACCTTAGCCGCAGCTTGTGCCCAGGTGAAAGACGAGCTTATTGAACTATGGGAATATGCTGGGTATGGCGATATCCTCAAGCACTCCTCTAACATCATTAAGGATATCAAAGCTCTACGAACCTCTCACCAAGACCTCACTAAAACTCCAGCAGTCAGACGACAAAAGCAGTTCTTCAAGATGAAAGAAGTGGCGTTCCTGAATTCCCTAGAGGAGCTTTTCGACATTACAGTTAAATCCCTTCAGTCCTCTAAGCTGATTACCGATGAAGACCGCGACTTCCTTCAGAACCACTGGAAGAAGACAATCAGCTCTACGCCCGACCTCAACCTTCAGAAGAGCCTGGAAAAGAAGCTAGCAAGAGAGGAGTCCCTCAAACGATACTCCTTAGCAGAGTCCTCCACTTCTACTACTTTCCTCTCTACCTCCATGTCCTCAGACGATTCCCAACTGGACGCCAGCCGTTACGCCGCTGAGCTTAATGTAAAAACTGTATTACAATTGATAGCATCATTACAATTTCAATCACGTTTTAGAACAATTTACACGAGAGTAGGACAATTACAACCTGTTTAATCTTGTTCGGCGTCATCGAAAACATAGGGTTACAAGGTTTCCGCTTCGATTTCCATCAATAAAAAATCCTTCTAATTTCGATTCTCTGGGCCAGCTGTCTGCTGGGTTTCAGAAGGTGGTACCAGATGCTGCTATAATTGAGCGCTCAGCTGCTCTAATTGGGTCCAATTACACCCGATACACGATAGTATTCCATATACGGCCTGATAAAGTAGCTTCAGCTCTGGTGACGTCACAAAATCTCCTAGTCGGCATACGACACGTTACGAATGTGATCACGTGCCCAAGGCTTTACGAATCAAGGTCACGTGATAGGATTAGCGGTCACGTGATAGGACTGAATGTCACGTGACCTCAGTTATCCCTTATATGGCACAACTAGCTGCAATTGATCAGCTCTTAATTAGGCTGAAATCCTTGACAGGCCTATAATTACCCAATTTTAAATGAACGATATCTCATCCTACAGAATGATGAGAGCGTAAACAAAATGCTTCCCGGAATCAGCACAATGCAGGGAACAAGATGCTGTTGGAATATCAATTATTCATCTTCCACCCGTAGTCCCTACAGATGGGGGCGATATTTTGAACGATCCTATTTTATATTCATCTATTGCTGTACTCTGTAAAATTTGAAAAGTATTTAATAAAAAAAAATCATAAACGTGACCCCGTTTTACTCTGTTATCTTTTGAATAGTTACATTGGCTACGCTTTTACTGTCCATTTTCCCTTCCTCCCGTTTCGTTTCGGTATCTCTAAAACAAGTAAACTCCTTTTGTACCATGATAGTTTTTATGTATTCCTGTAGAATGCGCTGTTTTAACACCCAACTTCTACCCCTTTATAGACCCTCACGTGCCAAATAGACATCGCTCGAAGTAACCGTATCTGCACTGGGTACGGGTGCGCGTATTTTGCCGTATTTGCGCGTACCGACTGAAATTGTGGTGGTACGCGTACCGAAGTCAGCTTTTTTGACGTATTGACCCACGTATTGACCCACTAAGGTGATAATTAATCGATACGCTTGGATAACTTTTCAACTTTGCACCTTTAGTACAATGCTTTGTTGCTTATCATACCTTAACAGGCCATTTGATGTTTAAAGGTGTTTACTGTTTACGATGAAGTGTGTCTATTTTCTCCATGGTTGCTTACTTAGGACTCCAACCATGTTTGAGTTATAAATCATCAATCAATACAGATACAACTTGAGCATCATATATTATATAACCTCAGCTTTCTCTCAAAGGAAATTTTCTTACCGGACAACCATACTTTTTCAAACTTCTTAAAAGCAACCTCAGCTAGGATTGTCCTTCTTTGAATGTCCGCTCAGTACACAGTAAGGAACCTAGTGACTTATTACTTCGCCATGGTTCGTTATTAGCTAATGGATGACCGTTCGTGTCTTTATCGGATTTTGTTCGCCAGGTAGAAGGTACTGAATTCAGTTTTACTTTCATTTACTTGGAGGTTCCAGTCTTTGAGAACCTCCTTCACTGCAGGAAGGAAAGTTATCAGTTTCTCGATGTCCTCGTCAGTAAAGTCACAATCGTTCTTCAAACTGCCACCTTGAAAAGCTCCGAGTAAACTTACAAACTCTTCCGACAGTGAGGCGTTAATACGGACTCTTGAGGAAAATATTCGATAGAAGGTATTGAACTAAGCGAATGTCGTCCTCCGAACAACCAGCATCTTTCAAAACATTGATGATAGTGTCCCTTTTCACGGTATCAAAAGCTCTACTCATATCAATACCCATTTTGCTGAATGTCCATTTCTTCCTCATCACAACAGATATGAGCATTCTCTGAGCCCACACAATGTCAGAACAGCTCCTACCTCTCTTGTGAGCACTCTGCCATGGCATGGTGTAGTTTTCAATTCTACTCTCAACCCGTTTTAACTTTTAAGGCAATTTGACAATTTGTACCATAATAAAACTAGCACTGCCATGGGGTTCAAAAAGGGTCATTGTAAGCCTCCAGCGTAATGGTCCTAAGTCTCTGCCCCATGCAGTGCCTGTCAGCATCAGCTAACAGAATAGCCCTAACATAACGATCAAGCCACAAATTAGGTTCTATAATGATTTAATATTGTTGAATAAAGAGATTTGAATATAATATTTGTTTTATTCTGAATATTTGTTTTATTCTGAGTGAGCATCTTCCTCGATCCGTTTAACAGTGTAAGTGGTCTAAGGCTTGTGCGGCCGGGACCTTCAGGTTTACCGGGCTTCTCTTCAGGAGTCACAAAACTGTGTAATGGGGTTATCAAGTGGTTCGCAGGTAAAAGGTTACAGGCCAGCTTCAACTCCTTCTGTTAGTTGTTTCTCGAAGAAAGCTATCGCTGTGTTTGCTTTCCCTAAGTCAGTACCAATAGGGTTGTTGTTGATGTCATTGACCACTATGTTACCCGACTTTTTTATTCCAGCTAAATATCTTGAAGCTTCAAACATCTTTCTAGCATTGTCAGTGTTATTTATTTCTTCTGCTAAAGCGTCAGCCTTCATGTTATTTATTTGTCTCTTAGAAATGCTACTCTGAATCTTTATAACTTCTCTCCTATCCTCACTAACATCGCTACCACTTGGGGCTGATTTGATCTTCAGAGCCTGATCACACTTTTTAGCAAGTAATGAAGCTACTGTTAGATCACTGGAGAAATTTTCCCTTTCAGTGGTATAGTTTCTTCATCACACGCACGTATGTCACTAAAAAGTAAATTCATTTTCTCATTTGGGTCATCTGGATAAGTCTACCTATCAAACCTTCTAGACCTAGTTGTTCATCAACCCTAGTTCGTTTACCCAGCTTAGGGTTGAAATCTCCACAGTGGAACATTTCCCATTTTGATGGAGTAGAGGATACATTGTAAATCTCTATAGAACTGAGACAGTTTGAAAGGGTTTTGTTGAGCATGAAGAGATGTGAGACCATAACTGTTGACGATTCTGAAATTCTTATTACCACCACCCTTGAGAGAGTGAGAGGAAAACAAAAATCAATATACCCAACTCTATCAGAGATCTGTTTGAAAGTTGTGATGAAAGGTTCAAGTTTAGGGCTAATAACAAACCCCCATGACATTGTTCTTTCTGATCAAAAATTAACAGTCTGTAGTTGTTGTGAAGTACCAGTCAAGATCACCGTCCCAAGCTCAACAGCAGTTCATCAGATTCTGATGAAAATAGGGAGACTGAGGCTAGTTGAGACCCACAAAGATTTATGGATCTGTCCAGATAGATCAAGCGAAGAACGAGCAACGAGGAAGCATCTGGCCACTGACCTGAAGAAGAAGAGGGCTGAACGGACTCATCTCAACCACTATATCCGGTACGGGAAGGTCTGTGGCCGTGATAAGAAGCCACCATGAAGCAATTCATGTCTCTCGAACACTGATCAGTATATGAAAGTAATGAGTATCTTAATACTGGGGCAGCCAAAACTCGTATAAGTTCTGTATTCAAAGCACAAAAATATTGTCTCAGGGTACTGTTTGGCGACAGGGAGGCATACCTAGATAAATTTAAGACCTGTGCTCGTGCTCGATCGTTTGGCAACCAAAATCTGAACAAAAAATGTTTCTTGAAAGAGCACACGAAACCTTTGTTCAAGGAACACGGAATACTTGCCGTCCAAAACCTGTACACTTACCATTGTTTCCTTGAGCTCTAAAAAATCATGAAATTCCGTGCTCCGATTTCCCTCCATGAAAATTTCACCTGCTCAAGTAGGAAACCCACCCTTATACTAAGCCAAGCAGACCCCCCTGACAACTTCAATAGCAGCACGACTCGTATTTGTAACGTAATTGTGCCTAAGCTTGGTATACGTGACTACTGTCTAAGTGTGGCCTGCCTGAAGTCTAGGATGAAGCAATCACTGCTCGTCAACCAGCATAACCATGCTGATCTTGATTGGACAAACAAAGATTTCGAATGCTCTAATCTAAATTTTGACATTAAGTCTACCCTAGGGTCCACGCATCCAAAATGATTATCTTGAAATTGAAAATTAGCTGGGTGTGCATTTTCCTTTGTCTTACTAACGTGTGTGAGCGCAGTGTAGCGAGAAAGTGTTTTTAACAGATTTATTATTAGACTTAGGATTATGATTTTTAATATATTACATTGATATAAGATTTATTTTTGATAGGTACTTAATAAAGTTGATGAATTTCCCTCCCTATTAAAATTTTAAACCCATTTAGTGAAAATTGATAAACGAAGATCTAGATATTGATACATATTATAACCAACATTGCTTATATTCTGCCTTGTAAACAAAGAGCAAATCTTCTTAATGCCTTCTTCCTGTCCTAAAACTAAAACTTCATCCTATTAAAGTAAAGGCCAGTTGTTACCACAAGCTATTATACCGTCCCTCTCAAAAACATGCCTCAGCCTCCATCAAAAACAATTTTAGTTTTCAGTCCTTCTAGTTTCCAAAAATCTACCGAGCTAGTGTTCTGGTGTGCACAAAAGCCCCTAAGCCCGTGCATTCCTTGCCCCGCTAGCTGCCAGTCCTTGACAAACTTCCAATAGCAAAGATCAACTAGTCATTTACAAATTGAGCACTATACAATTTTAATTGTTTTAAATATTTGACTTTGTAAAATGAGCTAAAACATTGATTTATTAGTTTCATTGATTTATTAGTTTCATTGAATAGTTTTCGAACGTTATCTGTATTTGAGAGACAATTATATAATTTACATACACTATTTTTTATTGTTTTCATATTTCATAATTTTATTACTAGGTGGAGGTGATGTTATTGAGACTTTGGGCGGCCATAAAACTTGTGTTTAGAAAGTTGTCCTCTGTACTTGTTTCACCGACCCAAGCTTTTTAGCATTTATACATTTCGGCCCATTTTATATGTTTGTTCGATTTGCTGTACATTTGTATATTTGCTATTTTGTAAAAGTTTCAAATAAATCAAATCAATTGATAAATGGTACTGCAATATAAGTTGCTTAATGTGTGGCCGAATGACAACTAACTAAACAAGAAAAATAAACTTGGTTATATGATTATTAATTCGGCTGAACCAACACATAGCAAGAGCCACATTAATGTTGGGGCCGTCTACCAAATTTGCATGACAAACAATAACAAGAAATCAAACATATCATAAATAATTATATAAATATATGCTCATTACAATTCTGTACCAACAAAAAAACATTTCTGGGAATCATATGAGAAGACTGATGAGCTAATCTGGCCAAACTGTATCGGCAGCCCAAAGGCACTTGATCAGTTTTGCCTTAAAAGTAGAAATCCGCTCTGAGTTCTGACTGCCGGATACATACTGGTAGACTATACAATTTCAGCATGAATCTATGAAAGAAGCGCCATCCGAGCAGGGCACAGTGGTACTGATCATGTAAGTTGAAGTATCCGACCTATCAATTATTTGAGCATTGTGCCTAGCCGCCCTAGTGTATCGGTTGCCCTCTGGATCGACGGCATAGGTGATAGGACTATATAAGTAGGGAGCGATACTGCATGGAATTATGCTATTCACTATTTTATAGAATGTCATAAGATCGTTATAAATAAATTTCTGTTTAACAGGGAGAATATTTAATTTCTTTTGCTCTGTAGCTAGTTTATCGTCATTATGGTCAAGTTAGGAGACAACCTGTACATTTTTTACTTTTTTAGAAGTGTGTGGTGGAGCCAGCTCAACACAGAATGAAACTCCCTGATTATATGGCTGACAAGACATTTTTCAGGACTTTCTCTGAGTAAAAAAAAATTAAAAGGTTGAACGGTTGAGCAGATACAGGTGGTATTAAACAAACCCTTAAAAGGTGGAGATTTAAGGTGGAGACTGGCTCTGGTTGAAGAAACTTTTGATTAAGGTGGAAAAGGTTATTGGTAACACAAACTACATCAAATTTGCAATCTGATGGTTTTATCAATATTTTATTTAAGTGCTCAACCGGGGGTGGAGAAAGGTTTAGAGAGTTCTAGGTTAGCTAGAAAGTTGCGTCTCGGCCTTTTCTACTTCCCGTTAAATTTTGTTTTTTCCATTGACGCTCAACAGGGTGGAGATCTTTCATTAAGAAACAGTAAAAAGCCTGTCAAACATGCCTAAATTCATTGGTTTTATCACTAATTCTAATCTGCTCTGTTAACTGCTACTGTAGGGGATCATAAAACTGGTAACCCTTCTGTCTTAAAGCAAAGTGTTCTAGCAAATGAAAAAACTATCAAAGTTGTGAAAAGGTACTCAACAAGGTGGAGAAATTGTTGATTAAGCATTAAAACATTAAAAAATGCATTAAAACTGGCCCCACCGGGTTGAGTTGAGCTTTGGCAGTTGATTTCTGGAAGAAATAACATTGGGTGACCCTTTAGCATGTATACAACTCATAAAACTAGCCATCAACCACTCAACCGCGGTGGAGAACCTTGACTTCTGAGGTCAAATTTACGCCCAAATTTGCCAAATTTGAGTCTCCACCTATGTTGAGTGTACTTTTCAGCAAGGATGCCTTGTAATATGAGTTGGTAGATGATTTAGAATCATTGGTATTGCAAATGGACTGCCACAGTCACTCTACAGCTCCTAAACTACAAAATAACAGATTTTGAACTGCATGTCATGCTGTCTCCACCTCGGTTGAGCAGATTCTGAGGATCCTATTCTATTAAATATGATTGGTACAACCCATAATATTAAATATTAGGACTTTGGAGCAATTAAAAAGCATGAGAGGGTTAGTTCTAGTCACTTATATTAGCTCATGTAGTCAGTGAGCTGCTCCACCTGTGTTGAGCAGACAAACCTGCTCAACCGGCACTTTTTGAGTACCCACCTGTCTTACGTAACTTTAAATTGTGAAATTTGGAGTAAATATTTTTTTCATAAGTGATTTACAGCTCCTTTATTTTTGTACTTTTCAGGTGGCCACTGTCTCCACCAAGGTTGAGTTATTTAAATTTTGAACCCAGATATCATTATAGAAAGGTTAGGAGTATAATATCTGAAGAGCCTGTACCCCTTGGACTGTCAGAGGATTTATAATTGATTTTACCGTTTATGGCAGTGAAATGAGTGTAATTAGTGACTGATTTTATGTACAGGTTGTCTCCGAACTTGACCTTATAACTGGAGTAGGGTTCACCATTGATCCATTTAAAATACAAGTCAGAGATGGTGAAAATTCATTAACAAAATGTTTCATTAACGAAATTATTCCTAACTGTTCAGACATAAATTGATTACAATTCAACTTTTGCTGTTAGATACCTTTAATTCTCGTAACCTCGTAGTTTCGTAGCCTACGTTGAATTTTCGGCTGGCATAGGAATTCAAAATCAGTCCGGTCAGTTATCAACGGTCATGCGCGTTAGTCACGTGATGTCAGTTTATATTCCTTCTTTGGCACAAGTAGTTGCAATTGATCAGCTCCGAACTGTTACTGAGTGACTGTTGAGTGTTGGTATAAGATGCTTATGTTTAGATTTTCTGATTGGTTCTGATTGGTTACTATGGAGCTATGGCTACCTGGAACCACTTCTTTTTTTTTACTATTGTCGTAACAGAATTGTAACAAACTAAAAATTTTCTAAAAACATTTGGTCTGATAATTGATAATTTTTATCAAATACCTTTCCCAATATTTCAAGTTATGATTATTTTAAATTCTGGCGGGTACGTAATCTCGGCAAGTAATCAGTGACTTCATCAGGAGCGAGTCGCTGACATGCAACAATAGCCTGCACTGATAAGCCTCATTAGGTGGTACCAAGCATATCGAGGAGATGACGATGACCAAAGTCAAAATTTAATTGCGGTACGCGCGGAATCGCGATTTTTCCCATTCTCCGCGACAAATCACGATTTTTGACGTTTGCATTTTTTTTTAATTCTGAGGACCAAATTTGCGTATTATCCTTTCAATCCGACTCTAACGAGCTAGTTAACAAATTTATGAAATCTAATTCTAACTTAGCTCTGCAAATACATTATTTTTCGCCACGAATTTGCCACGATTTTGCCTAGTTTGGCTTGTTGCGGCGCTTTGATTTTTGGCCTAAGTAGTCGCGATTTTCTTTTGTCCTTAACATGATCAGTGTCTTCTTTATACTAGGACAATAAGCCCTCGGTCCCCACGAAAGATTTATAGTGAAGACTAGTAGAATTATAGTTAAGACTAGTAGAAGACGATTTACACATGTATTTTGAAAGCTCCTGCTAATAAAATCCTTTCGTATCACTTATATGTTTTAAATATCCCCCTCCAGCTATAGTAGTACAATTTGTGAAAAGGAACTCGTGGACCGTGGTCAGTCTATAAAACACACGAAAAACATTATGCTCTTTATCCCTTATGTCTCAAAACACGTGATTCGATCACGTGATGTTATCTCATTGTAAACAGGGTTAATTTGTTGGACTATACGTGTAGTATCAAGTATGGTAAAGTATTAACACAAGTTAACTAATAATATTGTGTATATGAGTACAGATTCGAATTCCGAAGTGGGACATCGAGTTCCGTTTTGGCGAGGTCTGGCGAGCTGGGAGGAACTTTTTAGATCGTCTGGAAGGGCTGATCTAAAAACCAATCTCTGCTCAGTATTTATAGCTAATCTTACTAGACTAACGAGCTAGTCAACAAATATATGACATCTAACTTTTGCTCTGCAAATACATTATATTTCACCGAGATTTTTGAGATTTTCGCCGCGATTTTGCCTAGTTTGGCATGTCGCAGCACCGCGATTTTTGGCCTAAATAATCGCGATTTTCTTTGTCCTTGTGACGATCTTATAATGCTGAGTAAATTAGTACCGATATTATTATTTATTATTACTTTTATATATGGTAGAAAGAAAACTCCATTTAAGGACGTGAGGAGAATTAGGACTCCTCAATATAACTACATTAAATACATTCCTTCTGTATCGTCCTCAATAAATGTAATAGATTTGTAGTGTTCATGTTGTAATTAGTTAAAAACTAATATATTACTAACCAGTTGAACGAAATTACCTCAACAAAATTCTACTTAGATAAAGCTCCAGACATCCCAGATATTAATTATACAGGGTGGCCCATAAGTGACTACCCACACGCAACCTCTTAATAACTCACGTAATTCGTCTCCAAATTGCACCAAAATTTCAGAGATTATAGATATGAGTCAAACTTCGGATTTTGATATTTGCTGTCGAATACATTACGTAATTCTTGTCTTGTAGATTAAACCTCGCAAAACTTTTTTGTATTTCTATATTGGCTTCGGTGCATTTGTGAATAGCTTTGCCCATTTAACTTTTTACCCTCGAATTTTTGGCCTTTTAAACTAATAATGAACCATAACTATATTTGTTTGTAATTTTTGTAAAAAACAGATAGTTCAGGCGATAAGTACTGTTATAACCGGCCTTGCTACTCAGAATAATACAAATATTCAGAATAAAACAAATATTATATTCAAATCTCTTTATTCATCAATATTAAATCATTATAGGGACCTAATTTGTGGCTTGATCGTTATGTTAGGGCTATTCTGTTAGCTGATGCTGACAGGCACCGCATGGGGCAGAGACTTAGGACCATTACGCTGAAGGCTTACAATGACCCTTTTTGAACCCCATGGCAGTGCTAGTTTTATTATGGTACAAATTGTAAATCGAAGTTATGAAAACGATCAGGTCACTCCTGTTTTATACTATCAACAGCTACTTAAAACAACCTAGATTGTACAACTCACTTTGAAGATTAAACTGTTAAGTGATGAGTGATTGGGCTCATTAAACATTTTAGTAGCGGAGACATGCGGATCAGCTTCTTGAGGTTCTAATAGTTCATTCAGACAAGAAATTTTACTTTTTCAAATTTATTCGTTCAAGCTGCATGAGTTCAGAAAGTTTGCCAAAGGGGCCCAGGTATTCTTGTCACCTTTACCATGGGACGAGAGAATAACTTTTTAAACTTTGATTTGAATACACCATGAGTGATTTCAAGGTCGTTCAGTGCCAACATCTGACGGAATGAATTCCAAAGGCAACTAGATTGGTAAATAAAACTGTTTAAGGGCATGGTTGTTATAAGAAAAGTTTCTTTGCCGGGTCTTTTAGACAAACAGAAAAGTTCAAATAGTGCAATTGGTGTTCGATATTTAAAGACTTTAAAAAGTTCATTGCAGCAGTGATACGCGTATAAATTATGCAATGTCATGAGTGATTGACGGGCAAAAAATTGGCTTGGTGTGCTCTCTCTCAAAGAATTTGCTCGTAAGTTTCTGTTCACTGATAGGTCTAGTTCTCGCACATGTCATAAATTTATCAAGGTATGCTTTTTTGTCACCAAACATGATACGAACACACTTTTTCTGGGCTACAAATAGTGGTTGAAGTTTATTATTACTTGCACCTCCCCAAACGGTAATACTATAAGATAGGTGACTTTCAAACAGTGTGTGGTACAGGTCCTTATGGATTGATGATGGAATTTTATCCTTAATCATGTACAGCCTCCCAGAACAGGACGAGAGTTTTCTAACTAGTTTGTCTCTATAGGGATTGAAAGTTAGGCCTTCGTCGACAATTACTCCCAGGAATTTCGTTTCCTGCACCTTTGAGAGAGGTAGGCCGTTGAGGTAAAGTCTATTTTCGATTAATAAAGATTGCTCATCAAGTTTTCTTGACTAAATGTGGAACACAAATGGCAAAACATTGAAGGGACACTCCACATGGAGTACTCTTTGCTGTTTAAGGGGGGGGGGGGGGGGGGGGGGGGGGGGGGGGGGGGGAGGGGGGGGGGGGGGGGGGGGGGGGGCCAATGAGTATTTTTTTGTGAAACTTGATTTCGAGATAGCAGTTGACCAACAAACTAGTGATCGAACTTTTGACGGTGCCCGTTTGGCGGCCAAATTTTGGAATTTGGCCGCCAAATGTTTTTGGAGGTCTAAATAAAAATTCGGCTTCCCACAATAAGGTCGAAATGCGATTAAGAGTCGATTCCGAAAATTTCATGCAAAAATTTTATAAACTGATTGAGTTATTTGAATTTCCAAATTAATGAAATCAATTCTGGGAATATCACGAACGAAGATACGGGCAATTTTGTTAATTTTTTGGGGTATTTTCGCCTTAGTATCCACATTTAAACAGATATAACGTTATAACTTACAGAGAATATGTAGTTTAGGCTTACCTTTCATATAAAGTTAGTCTCATCCATATTGATATTTGACCAATTTATGAGACGAAATCTACCAAATTTGGTGCATATGTCCAAACATGGGCATATGGTTTTTGGCTCATAACTCAGTCATTCTTTGTCCAATCTTGATAAAATTTCACATACGAGTTCAGGAGACCACTAGCTACAAGTAGAGCACATAAAATATGGGTTTTGGGCATGTTCGTGTTATTTGGCTAAATTGGGCCTAATTTGGACCAAATATGGGCGTGGCTACCCCGCGGTCACCGTTTGGCGGTTGGGGTCCGGGACCCCCTCAAAATTTCCCCAAAAATACCCATTGGCCCCCCCCCCCCGTTAAGGGTTAAAAAGCGCCAATAACTCATAAAAGCATAAAGTATGCTTTCTAGGGTTAGTATTTCTAAAAACATAACAAAAAAACTAATGTGCTCATTTTAATACGGCTAATTTTATAGTTGCATCTAAAACATTTTGAGTAGTTTTTCTATCAATAGTTAGCTAAATATTAAAGATTAATTATGATTCAGTTTTTGCTGTCGGATTTCGAGTGCCACTAGAAATTAACTTTCTTAAGCTTAGGTTACTTGGGTGAGCTTTATATCTTACTGATTTCTGTTTTCATGAAATATTGCTCGTTCTCCTTTGGAGAGACAAAACTTAAGGGGGGGGGGGGGGGGGGTTCACCCTGATTTTTTTGTGAAACTTGTTTTCGAGATAGCAGTTGACCAACAAACTAAGACCGGTGACCAAACTTTTGAGAGGGTCCCGGACCCCAACCGCCAAACGGTGCCCGCGGGGCAGCCACGCCCATATTTTGTCCAAATTATGCCCAATTTAACCAAACACCCTAGGGCCTGTCGTGATATCATGGATCGCTTAGGTTCCACCAGGATCTGGTAGTCCTCATAATTCTGCGGCCTCTATGTGTCGTCATCTCGCACAACTCTTTAAGAATCTTGTGGATTTGGCATGTGAAAATTTGCAGCCTTCCAGACATTGATTGGGTTAACGAGGTGTCGTACGTCACCTCAAGATCGGGTGACAGGGGGCTGACCAGGCCAGAACCCAATTGATTGGGCCTGAGGTCACGTGATTATGAGCCTGAGGTCACGTGACTATGACGTCACCAGACCTTCCTCTCCGTTTCCCGCTCATTGGACCAGGTGAGCTTGCATGCATGTGAATGTGGGTGTAAGTATAGCTGTACTGTAGTTTATACCTAATTAAACCCCTATAGAAACCGACAATTTATTTTCTGGCAGAAAGCTAGAAATTTACCAAAATATCGTCATTGTTTTAAATTTATTTTGATGACCATTCCTGACCTAAAATCGCACGAGAAATCGATTAAACTTGGTTTCAGAACTCAACAATGCTTCCTTATGCCTCAAAATCCATGTTTTATCGATACAATCAACATCTCGATCCTGTAGTTCAACTTATTACTTAAAGGGTTCAAGTATAGTTACGCGGTAGACAAACTAAAACAAAATTGTAGGTTTATAACCTGCCAGGACGTGTGTCGAGTTAAGCTCGAGTCGAAGGTAATATTTGGAACAAATATTTTACGAGTATCACCCGTTAAAAACAAAACACCAGTTTAATTGTCCTTTTGTCTGAACCATATGGTTAAGTGTAAGCTGTATACAATACGTCAAAAAATCATATCAACGAATCGTATCAAAGTCCATCATCAGTTAGTAACAGAGTAGAGATCAGAGCAGAACGAAGGAACATGCTTGCTTGCGGGAATCTTTTCTGAAATATTGTCGACAGGTTAAAATCAATTGCATTTCTGTTACTTGGGTGTGGGATATAAAGCATTATATGGTTGTTAAAAGCCTACATAATACTCTTCACTTAATATTTATGTATCTAGCCAGCACCTCGATCTTATGTTGGTGGCTAGGTTCGGGGGTGGACATGTGATAGCGGAGTATTCTCGATGCCATCGTCAGCCACCTTGCGTGACACAACGGCCCAATCTTGTTACCAGCCGATGCTGGATCAGCGTATCCTAATGAAACGAAAAAATTCTTTAGAAGTTAAAGAAAGACTGAATTTCAATCACAGGTCCCTCAAAAATGTAAATGTTTATTGTAATTGTGATTATGAATATGATTTTATGTCATAACATTCGTACCGTCCATGCAGGATATACAGAGTTTGTATAAATGCTTCCTGTCCTCGCTCATTGTTGCGAGAACGGTGTCAGGGAGCCTCGGGAAACCGGTGCACGGAATTCTCTGAAATGTTGTTATTGGTCGCTCACACACCGGTTTCCCGATGGCCTTGCCCATAGACCCGTTGAATTGTCCGATTCCTGAAAGTTAACAAGAATTAATCATAATATTAGTAATCGAGATGGAATTTAATATTAAACAGTCGACAGGTCGGGCCGAGCCCCAATCTCCTTTTATATCAACACAATGGTCTTCAACCGTAAATTAGTATTAATTGTACATTGTTTAATTATCAAAAGTCATCACGTATGATAAACTTAGAAAAACCTTGGGTGACTTCATCGAGAAAGCAAAATAGGGCTCTCAGCGGCAACTCTGCCAGGTGTAACAGGCAAATCGCCAAGTGACATGGTCGCCCTAACATATCCTGGATATGTCTCAATGCTCCTCCCTGAATGGAATGTTCTTTAACTCCAAGCCTGTCATTGAAAACATTTTACAGTTACTGTTAAATATCGCTTAATGATGCTGTGATTTGTCAACTGTACCTCGTATCCTGTCAATGAATTTGTCCCGTCAGAGCCAAGAACCTTGACATTGGACAGTTTTACTTTTTTCTCTTCTAAGTAGTTAATAATAGCACTTGCTATTCCCCGTCCTGGACATTTAAAGATTACAAATTAACCATTAATCAAATGAATCCGGCTGCAAAGAGCAATTAGTTACTATTTCTATTTTGTTTATTACTCGCTTTTACGCATGATATCAACTATAAATAAATCTCTAAACCGGCGATCACGTAGGTAATGACTGATGATAAACCACAGAATTGAATTTATAATGTTTCCCACACTAGCTTTTAATAATTCATTAAAGTGAGTACTTACTGACCTGTACCGACATTTATCAGGCAAGCCCCCAAACATTTCTCCCCCGGGTACCCCACCAACGACAAGCGGTCCTCTTTCAGAAGCACGTTCTTTCCACCAAGGTAGTGGAGGCTGTCCCCTACCTTCCCATCAAAGTAAAGCCCTGCACGAAAGTTCAAATTAAGTTTACACTTATACTCACTCATTACTCAAATATACAGGGTGGGCCAAAAGTCAGTACCCATACGTTGGCCTTAATAGCTCCGCCGTGTTTTATATTTGAGAGCTGTTGCTTTGCAGATTGCATACTGTACTTACTGGTTCGAGGATTCCGTCGTCAAAATTTGAAAATTCGAATATTTTAGACCACGCCCATTCAATATTAAAACACCTATATTGTTTTCTCTGAACATGCTGAACGCCTAATTTTTTCAGAGACGGTAGATTATCAAATGTTACATATGATCTGAAAACATGAGGCAAAACGGATTAGAAATGACGAAGTTATCAAGCATTTTCTGTATCTCGTTAACAAAATTGACTGGGTGATTATGTGACACCGTGACACGACACCTTAATTGGGCACTCTTAACAATTCCCATAATGTTTAACGGGGTAGTTAACGGGGTCACCTTATCACGTGATTAGGTAATCCAATCACCTGATCACACGTAATGAATAAACTCGTTATGCTTCATATCTCGGTCATCTGAGAAGCTACAGTTTTAATTCTTTCAGGACAAACGTAATTCGAATGGCCAAACACAATTTAATAACATTAAGCTTGATCCAACTATCCAAACTATCCAATAAATGTGAAAATGAACCTCCATTTGAAAAAAATGAACGCAAATATTTTTCGAGTTGACAAATTCCTCGAACCAGTGGTGGTACTAAGTCATATCAGAAGGAAGTATTTAAATTGGGCACTCAGTGACTGAGCTATAAAGGCCAACGTATGGGTACTGACTTTTGGCCCACCCTGTATATTTTTGAACTCTAAATATCATGAAATACGCAATCGAACAGATTTGTCTTACCCTCCACTTTTAGATCTTGCACCGACAACAGAGCACTCCTCCTTCGCTTATTTGTTGCCAAGCGCAACTGAGCCTCTGTTGCCTCCCTGTACAGTCCGTCCTGAGCAGTCATGTCACGAAGAATATTAGTCATCGTGACATTGCTGATGGTTTACGAAAATTGAAATAACAGACACTTTAAAAAAGCTGCCCAACTGAAATTGCACAAATTGCAATAAAACTGCCACATAACACAAGGTTTTTATACATATAAGTTTATTTAACGGGTGATACTCGTAAAATATTTGTTCCAAATATTACCTTCGACGAGTTTAACTCGGCGCACGTCCTGGTAGGTTATAAACCTACAATTTTGTTTTAGTTTGTCTACCGCGTAACTATACTTGAACCCTTTAAGTAATAAGTTGAACTACAGGATCGATATGTTGATTGTATCGATAAAACATGGATTTTGAGGCATAAGGAAGCATTGTTGAGTTCTGAAACCAAGTTTAATCGATTTCTCGTGCGATTTTAGGTCAGGAATGGTCATCAAATTAAATTTAAAACAATGACGATATTTTGGTAAATTTCTAGCTTTCTGCCAGAAAATAAATTGTCGGTTTCTATAGGGGTTTAATTAGGTATAAACTACAGTACAGCTATACTTACACCCACATTCACATGCATGCAAGCTCACCTGGTCCAATGAGCGGGAAACGGAGAGGAAGGTCTGGTGACGTCATAGTCACGTGACCTCAGGCTCATAATCACGTGACCTCAGGCCCAATCAATTGGGTTCTGGCCTGGTCAGCCCCCTGTCACCCTTAACATGCCCAAAACCCAAATTTTAGGTGCTCTACTTGTAGCTTGTGGTTCCCTGAACTCGTACATGAATTTTCATTAAGATTGGACAAACAATGGCTGAGCTAGTTATGAGCCAAAAACCATATGACCATATTTGGGCATACGCACCAATTTTGATCGATTTTGGCCCATAAATTAGTCAAATATCAATATTTTTGAATGGAACCAACTTTATATAAAAGTTAAGTCTATACTACACAATCTCTATAGCATCTCTATAGCATCTCTATAGCATAGTATAGATATCAGCTCAATATCTACCTAAAAATGCCCGGCAAATTTCAGAATTTGGCCGCCAAATTTTTTTAAAGGCCTAACTCAAAATTCTGTCCCAAAACTTAAGGTCGAAATGCGATTCTACGTTGATTCTGAAATTTCATGTAAAAATATTCAAACCCTATTGAGTTCTATTGTTTTGAGCGAAGTCAGTTTTGCAAATATCGCGAACTGAGATATGGGCAATTTTGTTCAGTTTTTGCGATTATTTGAACACAGAATCCACAGGACCACAGTTAGGTAGATACTGAGCTAATAATCATAGATAATGTGTAGTATAGACTTACCTTCCATATAAAGTTGGTTTCATTTCAAAATATTGATATTTGACCAATTTATGGGCCAAAATCGATCAAAATTGGTGCGTATGCCCAAATATGGTTATATGGTTTTTGGCTCATAACTCAGCCATTTTTTGTCCAATCTTGATGAAAATTCATATACGAGTTCAGGGAACCACTAGCTACAAGTAAATCACCTAAAATCTGGGCATGTTAAGGGTATTTGGCTAAATTGGGCCTAATTTGGACAAAATATGGGCGTGGCTGCCCCGCAGGCACCGTTTGGCGGTTGGGGTCCGAGACCCCCTCAAAAGTTCACTGGTCACTGGTCCTAGTTTGTTGGTCAACTGCTATCTTCGCAAAAAAATCAGGGTGAACCCCCCCCCCCCCCCTTAAGTTTTGTCTCTCCAAAGGAGAACGAGCAATATTTCACGAAAACAGAAATCAGTAAGATATAAAGCTCACCCAAGTAACCTAAGCTTAAGAAAGTTAATTTCTAGTGGCACTCTTAAGCATTTAAGAGGTGTTCCGTTTTATTGGAAAAAGCAAAATTCAGTTATTTTCTTTTGAGAATTAAATTAAACTTGCCCCATGACATAGCAATGAAGTTCAAGTTGAATGTCTTCACTGTTACTACCTGTTCATTTTATTTGTTAAATATCCCTTGATAAATCGAGCGCACACAATCAGTCAGTGTCGGTCATTTGAGTTTCCTTGGTCGCCTTTATCCCTTTTTATCGGACCGAATTGGGAAAATTTGTCTACTAACGAGACAAGTTAAAAATGAATTACTTTATGAAGGAGTAAAATGAACGACTCAGTCACCTAACTATCTCCATCGTTGTCTAAAAGGTCCACCATGTCGCCATGGTAACGTTACGCCACTGCTGTCACCTCGTCTGTAACCTAAAATTTAACAGTCACTGCTACAGCAGCAGCTGTCAGCAGACAAAAGATTTTGTGTTTTGCTCCGGGAACAGGCTTACCACATAGGTCCGGGAGTTCCGAACGTTTAGGCAGGGTGCTAGGTTGTCATGGTACACGCTCAACTATATGTTAAGGTAGTCTGAAAGTCCGAAAATCTCCAAATAGAGAAGCATCATCAGAGTGTGAGCCACTGCAGACAAGAGATACGAGTCATACCAATTACAGAAAACATCTTGTAGTATTAAGCATTAAGATCATATTACACATTAAGTATTAAGTGGCGGTCGCGCGCTACTGCAAGTATCAATTTGAACAATAATTATATATAACGTCACAAAAGTGAGTGTCCCTGACACTCCTTATATGGTCATCACGTGGTCACAGCTACTACTTAAATTTATATGTTTTTACAGCTTAACTAAAGTGTTTAGTTTGTTTCATACTATACAGATACTATCATTTTCCGAGTGGAGTTGAACCCCATCTATAATTACTTATATGTAACGAATTTTGACTGATTAAATTTTGCCTCAGTTGCAATTTTTACGTCTGAGTTAATAAACTATGATGATTATATATGAATTTTACTTGAAAGAGTGCTTATCTTAAAGTTAAATGTTTTTACAGGCTCTAATGTTGTAGTCTTACGAAGATTTCCTTACGTCGTGTGTTTCCCTAATTCGTGTCCAAAAGCATTATAGCTACTACTTTATTACTGAGTCGGAACTAAGAGTCCATTATACGCCAGATAACCCCCTCCATATATCCCTGTCCCGCATCAGGGTTTACAGTTCCTCTTTAGAGTTTGGTAATGTTACCATGGTAACCCTCCTCTGTATTACCATGGTAACCCTCCTCTCTTTAGAGTTTGGTAATGTTACCAATGGTAACCCTCCTCTGTATTACCATGGTAACCCTCCCCCATATAACTTTAGAGTTTGTCCCAACTTCTTTCAGCAACATACCTTATCGGACATAATTGTCACGTACTTTCACGCTGAAGACCTGAGCGTGAATAATTATGTCCGTGAAAAACTTGTCCATGACAATTGACAATTATGTCTGCTAAGGTAGGTATATTTGTCTCGGTCAGCCACCCAAAGGTTCCCATGGTAACCCCCCCCCCCCCCCTCCCACCCAAAGGTTTCCATCGAACCTGCTTGTTAGTTATCGTATGTTATCGCCTTTGATCTTATTATTAGTTTATAGTAGCATCTGGTACGTTTATATCGGTAGCAGCTTGGCAGATTTATTCTTCTTGATAAGTGGTCGCTTATAATGTTATAATGTTGCTGCCCCTTACTTCTGCTAGCGATCTTCAGTTTAATACTCTCCCCAATAGTGGGCTCTATCGTCTATTTTTATTTTTTATTTTAGGAAAGAATTTAGTAATTTAGTACAGACAGATCCGTCTGAAAAAATCGATCTGCTGACACACGAAGCTTTCAGAGGATTTTTGACGTTTTTGAGTCCCATTAGGTGCCCTTTATGGCTGACCAACTTTTCCAAACTTTTCCACTTGTCTTAAGGCCACTTTTTGCCACTTTACCACTTTTTACCACCTTTCTTGTTTGTCGAATATCTTTAGTTGTGAACATCGTAAAAGGTTGCGGATCAATCGAGTGTGTTCATATTATCAGGAAGAAAAACTTTTGTTCAAAACAACTTTTACGTCAGATAATAAGTTAATTGGATAATTATCAATTAACTAATTAGCAAAATTCTAAAAATTTTTTATTGGCTCAAAATGATCGGAATAGCTTAAAACACGGAGAAAAGTAGTTTTTAGAAAAAATTTGAAAATTTTTCACTTACATTTTTTTTCGAGACTTATAAAAAATTTCGAAAATTCAAAATATTTTTTCCGCCAAAAGTGATCAAACCGCATGAAACACGGAGAAAAATGCCTTTCAAAAAAACTTAGTGAATTTTTCGTTTCAAGAATACTTAAATAGCCAATATTTGTAGTTGGAGTTCAGTAAATCTCGGCAGATTTTAGTAATCAGGAATTACTAAGTGAAGAGGTCTGAAACTGAAAAACGTTAACCATACGATCGCGCGGCGATATAAGAGTTTCATAAACTAATTTTCGCAGAAACTGCACCAATGGCACAGTCAAGATCGAAACGATAGCCTGCTGTACTGTCATTTTATTGATTTCAATGATGAATCAGTGGGGTTAAGATAATCACATTTGTAATAAATAAACATCTCTGTACCGTCAATTGTGCTAATCTAAACCAGCCTACCTGTATTACCAGACCTCTTCTTTTCCTCGACAATCAAACCAAGTTGTTCATATCGCATTTGGTGGGTGATGTAAGTAGTAATACATATCGTGATTGTATTCAATCACAATACGACACAAAAAATTGGGACTTCCTCTGCACTTTACTTGCGACAACAGAGCACTCCTCCTTCGCTTATTTGTTGCAAGCGCAACTGAGCTCTGTTGCCTCCCTGTACAGTCCGTCCTGAGCAGTCATGTCACGAAGAATATTAGTCATCGTGACATTGCTGATGTTTACGAAAATGAAATAACAGACACTTAAAAAAGCTGCCCAACTGAAATTGCACAAATTGCAATAAAACTGCCACATAACACAAGGTTTTTATACATATAAGTTTATTTAACGGGTGATACTCGTAAAATATTTGTTCCAAATATTACCTTCGACGAGTTTAACTCGGCGCACGTCCTGGTAGGTTATAAACCTACAATTAAAATTTTGTTTTAGTTTGTCTACCGCGTAACTATACTTGAACCCTTTAAGTAATAAGTTGAACTACAGGATCGATATGTTGATTGTATCGATAAAACATGGATTTTGAGGCATAAGGAAGCATTGTGAGTTCTGAAACCAAGTTTAATCGATTTCTCGTGCGATTTTAGGTCAGGAATGGTCATCAAATTAAATTTAAAACAATGACGATATTTTGGTAAATTTCTAGCTTTCTGCCAGAAAATAAATTGTCGGTTTCTATAGGGGTTTAATTAGGTATAAACTACAGTACAGCTATACTTACACCCACTTTCACATGCATGCAAGCTCACCTGGTCCAATGAGCGGGAAACGGAGAGGAAGGTCTGGTGACGTCATAGTCACGTGACCTCAGGCTCATAATCACGTGACCTCAGGCCCAATCAATTGGGTTCTGGCCTGGTCAGCCCCCTGTCACCCTTAACATGCCCAAAACCCAAATTTTAGGTGCTCTACTTGTAGCTTGTGGTTCCCTGAACTCGTACATGAATTTTCATTAAGATTGGACAAACAATGGCTGAGTTATGAGCCAAAAACCATATGACCATATTTGGGCATACGCACCAATTTTGATCGATTTTGGCCCATAAATTAGTCAAATATCAATATTTTTGAATGGAACCAACTTTATATAAAAGTTAAGTCTATACTACACAATCTCTATAGCATCTCTATAGCATCTCTATAGCATAGTATAGATATCAGCTCAATATCTACCTAACTGTGAATTCTGTGTTCAAATAATCGCAAAATTGCCCATATCTCAGTTCGCGATATTAGCAAAACTGACTTCGCTCAAAACAATAGAACTCAATAGGGTTTCAATATTTTTACATGAAATTTTCAGAATCAACGTAGAATCGCATTTCGACCTTAAGTTTTGGGACAGAATTTTGAGTTAGGCCTTTAAAAAAATTTGGCGGCCAAATTCTGAAAAATGCCCGGCAAATTTCAGAATTTGGCCGCCAAATTTGTTTAAAGGCCTAACTCAAAATTCTGTCCCAAAACTTAAGGTCGAAATGCGATTCTACGTTGATTCTGAAATTTCATGTAAAAATATTCAAACCCTATTGAGTTCTATTGTTTTGAGCGAAGTCAGTTTTGCAAATATCGCGAACTGAGATATGGGCAATTTTGTTCAGTTTTTGCGATTATTTGAACACAGAATCCACAGTTAGGTAGATACTGAGCTAATAATCATAGATAATGTGTAGTATAGACTTACCTTCCATATAAAGTTGGTTTCATTTCAAAATATTGATATTTGACCAATTTATGGGCCAAAATAGATCAAAATTGGTGCGTATGCCCAAATATGGTTATATGGTTTTTGGCTCATAACTCTGCCATTTTTTGTCCAATCTTGATGAAAATTCATATACGAGTTCAGGGAACCACTAGCTACAAGTAGATCACCTAAAATCTGGGCATGTTAAGGGTATTTGGCTAAATTGGGCCTAATTTGGACAAAATATGGGCGTGGCTGCCCCGCAGGCACCGTTTGGCGGTTGGGGTCGAGACCCCCTCAAAAGTTTGGTCACTGGTCCTAGTTTGTTGGTCAACTGCTATTTTCACAAAAAAAATCAGGGTGAACCCCCCCCCCCCCCCCCCCCCCCTTAAGTTTTGTCTCTCCAAAGGAGAACGAGCAATATTTCATGAAAACAGAAATCAGTAAGATATAAAGCTCACCCAAGTAACCTAAGCTTAAGAAAGTTAATTTCTAGTGGCATTCTTAAGCATTTAAGAGGTGTTCCGTTTTATTGGAAAAAGCAAAATTCAGTTATTTTCTTTTGAGAATTAAATTAAACTTGCCCCATGACATAGCAATGAAGTTCAAGTTGAATGTCTTCACCGTTACTACCTGTTCATTTTATTTGTTAAATATCCCTTGATAAATCGAGCGCACACAATCAGTCAGTGTCGGTCATTTGAGTTTCCTTGGTCGCCTTTATCCCTTTTTATCGGACCGAATTGGGAAAATTTGTCTACTAACGAGACAAGTTAAAAATGAATTACTTTATGAAGGAGTAAAATGAACGACTCAGTCACCTAACTATCTCCATCGTTGTCTAAAAGGTCCACCATGTCGCCATGGTAACGTTACGCCACTGCTGTCACCTCGTCTGTAACCTAAAATTTAACAGTCACTGCTACAGCAGCAGCTGTCAGCAGACAAAAGATTTTGTGTTTTGCTCCGGGAACAGGCTTACCACATAGGTCCGGGAGTTCCGAACGTTTAGGCAGGGTGCTAGGTTGTCATGGTACACGCTCAACTATATGTTAAGGTAGTCTGAAAGTCCGAAAATCTCCAAATAGAGAAACATCATCAGAGTGTGAGCCACTGCAGACAAGAGATACGAGTCATACCAATTACAGAAAACATCTTGTAGTATTAAGCATTAAGATCATATTACACATTAAGTATTAAGTGGCGGTCGCGCGCTACTGCAAGTATCAATTTGAACAATAATTATATAACGTCACAAAAGTGAGTGTCCCTGACACTCCTTATATGGTCATCACGTGGTCACAGCTACTACTTAAATTTATATGTTTTTACAGCTTAACTAAAGTGTTTAGTTTGTTTCATACTATACAGATACTAACATTTTCCGAGTGGAGTTGAACCCCATCTATAATTACTTATATGTAACGAATTTTGACTGATTAAATTTTGCCTCAGTTGCAATTTTTACGTCTGAGTTAATAAACTATGATGATTATATATGAATTTTACTTGAAAGAGTGCTTATCTTAAAGTTAAATGTTTTTACAGGCTCTAATGTTGTAGTCTTACAAAGATTTCCTTACGTCGTGTGTTTCCCTAATTCGTGTCCAAAAGCATTATAGCTACTACTTTATTACTAAGTCGGAACTAAGAGTCCATTATACGACAGATAACCCCCTCCATATATCCCTGTCCCGCATCAGGGTTTACAGTTCCTCTTGAGAGTTTGGTAATGTTGCCATGGTAACCCTCTTCTGTATTACCATGGTAACCCTCCTCTCTTTAGAGTTTGGTAATGTTACCAATGGTAACCCTCCTCTGTATTACCATGGTAACCCTCCCCCCATATAACTTTAGAGTTTGTCCCAACTTCTTTCAGCAACATACCTTATCGGACATAATTGTCACGTACTTTCACGCTGAAGACCTGAGCGTGAATAATTATGTCCGTGAAAAACTTGTCCATGACAATTGACAATTATGTCTGATAAGGTAGGTATATTTGTCTCGGTCAGCCACCCAAAGGTTCCCATGGTAACCCCCCCCCCCCCACCCAAAGGTTTCCATCGAACCTGCTTGTTAGTTATCGTATGTTATCGCCTTTGATCTTATTATTAGTTTATAGTAGCATCTGGTACGTTTATATCGGTAGCAGCTTGGCAGATTTATTCTTCTTGATAAGTGGTCGCTTATAATGTTATAATGTTGCTGCCCCTTACTTCTGCTAGCGATCTTCAGTTTATAATACTCTCCCCAATAGTGGGCTCTATCGTCTATTTTTATTTTTTATTTTAGGAAAGAATTTAGTAATCTAACTATTTGCAGCTGTTATATTCAGTCGAAATAACGCAATTTTCCATTTTTTTGCAATTTTGATTATTATAGTTATCCAACTTTACACAAATCACAAATAGTTAGTTAAACATCCTAAATAAGATAAGTCTACAACGAAGTCCAGTAAAACATATAGCCGTAATTTAATTACTAATATAAATTTCTCCATAAAATACGGTTTGAGGCAATGTGTTTCAGTTTAGTCAATTCTTCTGGATTATTTAGTTATTTAATTATTTATTCTATTATAAAGGTCACTAAAAATAGTTTTGAACAAGTTACTACCCTATATTAACTACTAACAGCGAAGATAAGAGCTTACTGCGGTGTAGAGTTAATATAACTACAGAAAATTATTCCAACTTTAAGCAAAAAAGGGCACATTTTGACCACCTGGAATAATAACTTAATTTTGATAACATCATGTACGGCTGTGTTTTAGTTATCTTCATGGAAATTTTGTTGATATGCCAACGAAATTAACTTGGGAAACTCAGACCTTTCATTTCAAAACCACTTTTAGTTGATTCTACGGTCAAAAATAGGTCTAGAAAAGTAGAAAGGTGTATCTGGAGTCCCTAGCGTATCAAGCAGAAACTACTAGTACTGCTTCTCAGATCGTGTCCAAACATTTTCCATTTGGATTTAGTAACCCACTCTAAGGATGGTGTAACGTCGCAGTTGCAGTGAGCAGATCAGCATATTTATTGGTAGTAATACGAGGGTACCGCGTCATATTAATAATAAGAAGTGCAACAAATTATGGGGTGCTGGAACCCGCATAGCCCTCATTACAAAGATAAAGTTGTATGAAGCATTTGTAACCCCTGTGATGCTGTGGGCCGGGCAGTGTGTTACTATGGTAACTAGTAGAGTGTAACTTGTAGTGTAACATGTAGTGTAACTATGGTAACTAACAGCTGGGCCGGGCAGTACCAAAGAATGCTTTGAAAAAAATTGATGTCTGCCATCGTAAACAAATTTAATATTAATGGTTTTTTAAATTTTTATTTTAATAACACGTTCTTGCGCATTATTTATTTATTTATTTCTCTATTGATGTATAGTTAAGACGTGGATGTTAGGGCTCTCAAATTTATGTTTAATCCTGTTTAATCCTGTTTAGACAATGTTATGTATCTAATTCGTGATTTTGACACCACCTGTCCATTTTACTACGCTTTACTGTCGCTCCAATCATGATTATATCTCCATGGTAACTACTAACTGCAAGATAAGATTTAGCATTGTCATTTATACATGACTCTATAACTATAAGATTGGTCAGGTTTGACCAAGGTGTAAGGCCTAAGGGTTCGCTGTGCCCGCCTCAGTCTTGGTACATTGTTATGCAAAGTCCCATGACAATTACTGATTACTTTACCACTCGCGATGTCCATGGCTTTTAAGCCGAATGCTCAAACATCCATTGTTAGGGGTTGGAATTGACATAATTTGATGATATACTGCAGGTCCATTATAAATATAACTCCCCTTTGACCTATATGAGAGCAACCGAAAACATATTCGGTGCAATTATAAAACAATATATACCAGGTCCTTTATAACTCGGTCTTTTGTATTACAGGTGTAATAAAAAATATATACCAGGTCCTTTATAACTCGGTCTTTTGTATTACAGGTGTAATAAAAAATATATACCAGGTCCTTTATAACGCAGTCTCTTGTATAGAACGCAGTTATTTAGCACCGCGTAATAGAGGGGAAATACTGGATTATGAAATTTAGTGTAAGCGCGCCATTTCTGCAGTAGTTGCTCTGGAAACATTCGCAAAGTTATTTTACATGATTTCATGGTTTGAATTACTGTAAAGTGAGAAAGTGAGATACATGATCGTATTCGTATTATCTATTGTAACTCATAAGCTGCTATTTATCAAAGCTGTCAAATATCTCACCTATAAGTATGTGGACTCAAAGTCTTTAACAGTCGAGCTAACCTACCTACCTATTGAACCTATTGAGAGGTTTAGAAATAGGCGTCTTCACGGTCATCACGCAATCTGCGGACCACCTCCTTAACTGCACCAGTCTTTAACCGTGCAAGATGGTATGCTTTCTTCGAAGGGTTGCTATAATATGCAGCTTCTGATAGGATATAATGATGACTGATGAGTCTTATACATACTGGCGGGGAGGTGAAACACATTTGTTTAGCTATTAAATATCCCCGATATATAAATTTTCTTGTTACTTCCTTACTGGTACTACCGTTAAAACAAGATACCTCGATCTTTTAAAGTTTTAAAGAGTTGATGATCACAGTGCTGGCAAGCACGACCGCCGCCATTATACTAACTATACTATTTATCCCTATATTATACCCCTTTCCTGTTTTTCCAGGCATTAAGACTCATCGAAAGTCGTTCAGCAGGCATAATTTAAGTTCAAAACATTATAATTCAATGTTTAAGATGACAGGAATAAGAAATAGTTATGTGGAGGTTTCTAAGAAATTCGCGCAAAATACGCGCCAGCATGTTATACGAAATTAGGTAAAAAACCCAAAATCACCATATTCAGGTGCCTCAAAAATCATGTTAAAGTTGAGTTAGAGATCTGAAATTGCAGAGCGTCTAGATGTTGACCAAATCGACTGCAAAAAGGTTTCAAGTTTCAGGAGTATCGGGAAGTGTCTTTTCTGAAACCCCTGTTTTACAACAGATTGTCGTGAAGTATATAAGTATATAGATAGATGTATACATCTATATACATATAATACAATATATTATGGGCAAGTTTCCATAAATGAAATTTTATTATCAGCGCTGATAATCGCTTATTGAGCGCCATAATCGATTGTAAACGGCTGTTTTTTTTAAAGCGCCGAAAAAGCGCCCGATAAGCGATTATCAGCGCTGATAATAAAATTTCATTTATGGAAACTTGCCATATTATGTATGTATAGAGTATAGACGCTTTGGTAGTAAATTGTAGCCTGCATTCAAGTGTCTGCAGATTCAAAAGCTTTAACGATACAGCCATCTCGGACCACAGGTCTTGAAGATAATTGTTTAGACTAAAGTTTAAAATAAGTTTAAAAACGATTTAACGTCATTATCATCACTTGATGAAGTCATCAAGTTAACCGTTTTTAAAAATTGATTTTTGAGAAAAACAACTTTTCAAATCAATTTTACACCATTTTACACCATTATAAGGACTTATTGAAGTTAGATAAATGTTTAAGGTAAATTCTGAAAATTTACCGGAAAGTTTTCTTTGTTTGCTCCTTCATAAAAATATTCGTTATTGAAGCTATATCAATACTTTTTTGAAGAATAATTTTATAAAAACACAAATTTTGTGATTTAGTATTCTCTGGTGTTGGGCCATCCCTTGGGTTATGAAGCTCAGTTCTGCTTCCTATAGGTATATTATATATTGTGCATTAGGCGCAGGTTAGTTTAAAAGTTAAAATTCAAAAATTTGCACACGTGGGGACACGCCCAAATTGATGCAAAATTGCTAAAATCGATTTTTATCAACTTTGGAGTCCCGTTGTAAGTTCATTTCTTATTGAAATCTTTGGAAACTTTGTATGCTTATCAAAGCAGCTAGATCGGACTCTGATATTATGTATTAGCAAATTTGTATAGTGTATAATTTTTTATTGTTAATCATACTCTGTAACCTGGTAACGCGGCTGACACAAAAACAAAATGTTGGCCTGGCTTGTGCATAACCTAGTAAATAACACGCACTCCGATAAAAGCCGTCTTGAGAAACTCCGCAAAATGTTCATTGTAGTCAACGGGCACAAAGAAGCATTACTAGCAATTGTGTCCTTTACCCTCCTACATAATTTGAACATTTTTTGTGGCTAACTCATTGAACAACATCTGAATTAATATGTATTTAGTATTAAAAGATTCAGTAAGTTATCTTTTCATGTACGCTGTACACTGTAGTTAGTAAATCAAATCAAACTTTTTCGATCAGCCGCGCGCTGAACCAGTGTTGCACTAGGTAAAAATTGTGTATATTTTGTACATTTTTGAGTGTAAATTAATTTATTAATTTATCACAAATTATTTTATTATAATAAAATCAGTAACCACTTATGTGAAATGGTTATTTTGACTTTAAATATTTGAACTAAATATGAACTGATTGTGGGTATAAAACAAAATTTGTTTTACTAAAATTTGTTTTACTAAACTATATATAAAATACCAATATGCAAAAATCACTCAAAGAGTTGATTGGCTTACTTTTATAAGTTTGTACAGCCAAAAATGTTTTCAGATAATGTATTTGTAATTGGGACGGCAAGATTGTTTTTTAATGACATTTACAAAATTTGTGTTATGAAAATTGAATGTTTAAGCCTTTATACTCACGCACGATAAATTTTCCCTACAATGTTTCTCAAAGAGAGGCTGGGCCCGTATGGCCCATGAAAGGATAGCACGAGGATGCCTGCCCTTGGAGTATGGCAACCCCGGGGGAGGTTGCCAGAGATATCAATGTGTATAGCACGTGATATGAAGGGGAGAGCTTAAGTTATAAGTTCCTTATGAGTATTGCTGAAAGCACAGTGTAAGGCCTACACGGACCGCCTCTAACTAGCCAATCCCTGTTTACATGCCGTGTAGCAGGGGACTAGAAAGAGCTAAACTAGTAAGCGGGGCATAGCCAATACACTGTACTCCCATCATTGAGTATATTACCAACCAAAAGGAAAATTTCCTTGTGTTTGGAATCTACCAAGTGGGTAGATGTACATGTGGGCGACGGGTGTGGAACAGAAAGATGAGACAACTTGTAAGTAGTAACTATGTCACTCCGGTCTGGTGCAGCTCCTCGGGCACAATTAGGTTTGGTGCGGTCTGCGATATTAACAATAGTGGTGATGTGTCATGGTTGTCAACAATTTCATTGACGGAGAGGTAATTATAGTCCTGGAAATACTGCCCTCTTATTTGGGCAATGGCCATTACAGTTCAAGACAGTCTCCTCTTCGTCGCCGCACATAGGACAATGTAGTTGTACCACTTATTATTCTAAAGTGGATTCGAGTAAAATTTAACAAATGACATAACGTCCAGACCTCTGCACTAATATAGTAGTAATTTAGTTACATGTTGCAGTTAAAAGGAATTGTCCACTTTGACATGTTAATATTTAGTATAATACTATACTTTTAATAATTTCAACACTACTATATAACAAATAATTTGAGGCTCTAATGATCTTTATTTATAACCTATGCTGTGTATTTTCCTCAACATATCTAAATATTTTAACCATATTTATCAAAATCAATATTTCATTTCGATATGAGGCCGAATCGTCTCGCGTCCCTTGATAGCAGAATAACCGCCTCCACAGAAAAGTAGGGCCTGTCGTGATATCATGGATCGCTTAGGTTCCACCAGGATCTGGTAGACCTCATAATTATGCGGCCTCTATGTATCGTCATCTCGTACAACTCCGAAAAACCATTATGAGTTTGGCATGTGAAAATTTGCAGCCTTCCAGACATCGATTGGGTTAACGAGTTGTTGTACGTCACCTTAAGATCGGGTGACATGGGGCTGAACAGGCCAAAACCCAATTGATTGGGTCTGAGGTGACGTGATTATGAGCCTGAGGTCACGTGGCTATGACGTCACCTGAGCTTGTTCTCCGTTTCCCGCTCTTTGGACCAGGTGAGCTTGCATGCTTGTGAATGTGGGTGTAAGTACAGCTGTACTGTAGTTTATATCCAATTACCCCTAATAGAAACTCCGCTCGATCCTGTCTCTTGATTGCTGATGATGATCAGGAACACATGACGTATCATCACGACGATTATTGGTCACTCGAAATCGACCCGTTTAGAATGCAATTTAGGTGTGATGGTTGTTTCTGCGTATTTGTTACTGTTTAACAAATGACATAACGTCCAGACCTCTGCACTAATATAGTAGTAATATAGTTACATGTTGCAGTTAAAAGGAATTGTCCACTTTGACATGTTAATATTTAGTATAATACTATACTTTTAATAATTTCAACACTACTATATAACAAATTATTTGAGGCTCTAATGATCTTTATTTATAACCTATGATGTGTATTTTCCTCAACATATCTAAATATTTTAACCATATTTATCAAAATCAATATTTCATTTCGATATGAGGCCGAATCGTCTCGCGTCCCTTGATAGCAGAATAACCGCCTCCACAGAAAAGTAGGGCCTGTCGTGATATCATGGATCGCTTAGGTTCCACCAGGATCTGGTAGACCTCATAATTATGCGGCCTCTATGTATCGTCATCTCGTACAACTCCGAAAAACCATTATGAGTTTGGCATGTGAAAATTTGCAGCCTTCCAGACATCGATTGGGTTAACGAGTTGTCGTACGTCACCTTAAGATCGGGTGACAGGGGGCTGAACAGGCCAAAACCCAATTGATTGGGTCTGAGGTCACGTGATTATGAGCCTGAGGTCACGTGGCTATGACGTCACCAGAGCTTGCTCTCCGTTTCCCGCTCTTTGGACCAGGTGAGCTTGCATGCTTGTGAATGTGGGTGTAAGTACAGCTGTACTGTAGTTTATATTCAATTACCCCTAATAAAAACTCCGGTCGATCCTGTCTCTTGATTGCTGATGATGATCAGGAACACATGACGTATCATCACGACGATTATTGGTCACTCGAAATCGACCCGTTAAGAATGCAATTTAGGTGTGATGGTTGTTTCTGCGTATTTGTTACTGTTACCTGTTACTAATTAATCAACAGGATCAAAATGTTTATTGTATCGTTAAAATATGGATTTTAAGGTCATAATGGTCATACAAATAAATTTTGAACAAGGTCGATACTTTGGTAAATTTTTAGCTTTCTGTCAGAAAATAAATCTGCGTATCTATTACGGGTAATTGGCTTGTATATTCTGTTGTGTGACTTAAAAAACAACATAGGAGAATTTGTGAAAGTTTTAATTTTTCCAGCCTTGAAAATGCCAGATGAAAATGGCACAAAATTCCAAATATCAAATAAAATTGTCCAATGGTGTTTATATTCCGGTACACATGAATAAGTTTTGAAATTTCTGACTGGGAGTAAGACAGGACTGCACGTGCTACTTTTTGTGGACTTTATGATTAACAGTTTCCTTTGAATGATTGTTCTGAATCTCTGCAGCGCTCGTTGAACTCTTGCTGTAAGTTTCACCACTATAAATTCAAAATTTTAATAGTTATGAATTATGGTCCCTCCTATAATGCTTTCTGTTTGTCAGAAATGTCCACCTTATGCTCTATAGTATAATACTATAGAGCATAAGGTAAGTATTCACACATTTTATGCGAATATTTTATGGATAACAAATGAAGTTAGGCCCAGCTTCTCGTGCTGATTGCGCTATATATGTCTGCAAATCCTCCAAATGATTGCTCGATTAGATAACCTGTTTCTCGTGAGAATGAACTCTTTGCCGTATTTTGTGGCTTTTAGCTAAAAAGGTGTGTTCTAAATGATTGTCGCATATCAAAAATATGATTTTATCGAGTTTTTTTTTCTTCCTGGTGTCAACTGCAGTCAACTGAGTGCGAAGCATAATGAAATCGGACTTTTGATAACATATTCCAGGGATGTCCAGCTACAGAAAAAACCCCTAAAAATTAGCTAAAATAGATAAAGTAATAACGTCGTGAAGGGAACTACTAGACTGCCTCTAAATGATTGCTCGATTAGATAACCTGTTTCTCAAGAGAATGAACTCTTTGCCGTATTTCGTGGCTTTTAGCTAAAATGGTGTGTTCTAAATGATTGTCGCATATCGAAAATAAATAAAGTAATAACCTCGTAAAGGGAACTAATGCCTCAACTGTTGGTATATGTGTTGTTGAGCAGGTTACCTTCGGTTTGTACTGTCTAACCTCTAACTTCGATAACTTGATTCTTGCCTGGTTGAACAATTTAGGGGCCTCACAATCTAGTGCATAAACTCCGGTTTGACAATCCCAATGGTTACTTCCAGCAGTACTCAATAGGGTTTCAATATTTTTTCATGAAATTTTCAGAATCAACTTAGAATCGCCTCATGACCTTAAGTTTTGTATTGGATTTTGAGTTAGTCTTTTAAAAAAGTTTGGCAGCCAAATTCTGAAAAATGCCCGGCAAATTTCAGAAAATTTTATGAAAAAATATTGAAACCCTATTGAGTTCTATTGTTTTGAGCGAAGTCAGTTTTGCAAAATATTGAAATATCGCAAACTGAGATATGGGCGAGTTTGTTCATTTTTTGCAATTATTTGAACACAGAATCCACAGTTAGGTAGATATTCAGCTGATAATCATAGAGATTGTGTAGTTTAGGCTTACCTTTTATATAAAGTTGGTTTGATTCAAAAATATTGATATTTGACCAATTTATGGGCCAAAATCGATCAAATTTAGTGCGTATGTCCAAATATGGGTATATAGTTTTTTGCTCATAACGCAGTCATTTGTTGTCCAATATTTATGAAAATTCGTATACTAGTTCAGGGGACCACTAGCTACAAGTAAAGCACCTAAAATCAGGGTTTTGGGCATTTTCAGGGTATTTGGCTAAATTGGGTCTAATTTGGACCAAATATGGGCGTGGCTGCCCCGCGGGCACCGTTTGGCGGTTGGGGTCCGGGACCCCCTCAAAAGTTTGGTCACCGGTCCTTGTTTGTTGGTCAACTGTTATCTCGAAACCAAGTTTCACAAAAAAATCAGGATGAACAGCAGCAGTTAGCAGCAGTGAGCAGCAGTGATCAGCAGTGAGCAGCAGCTAGCAGCAGTTAGCAGCAGTGAGCTGGTGAGCAGCAGTGAACCGCAGTGAGCAGCAGTGAGCAGCAGTTAGCAGCAGTTTCTTTGCACTATAGTCCTCCTGTGCTTTACTATTTACCCCCTTTACTATTTTTCATGCATTAAGACACATCAGAAATCGTTGAGAAGATTAAATTTTAGTTCAAAACATTCTCATTCAATGATTCAATGTCAAAGATGACAGGAATAAAAAATAGTTATGCGGAGGTTTTTAAGAAATTTGTGCAAAATACGCGCCAGCACTGTTATACAAAATCAGGTAAAAAACCCAAAATCGCCATATTCAGGTGCCTTAAAAACCATGTTAAATATGAGTTACTTACTTTGGTTACTTTAGTTGACTTTATCCTCGTAGCAGGAAGGGTCATCAAATGTCTGACCACCTCGATGGCGAGTAGTCTACCAGGGAAATAGACCAGCTGCATCTATTACCGGCAATCGGAGGATTGTCCGGTATCAAAGCAACAAACTTAGGACAAACTAACTTTAAATGACTCAAAAGTAGCTCCAGCTACTTAATAGTGTCAGGCACTTTGTTCCATAGTTTGGTCCTCTTACAGCGAATGAGCTATCAAAGAGTGTCTGGTTGCTCAAGGAACTCAGCCTAGACAGGGAAGGGATGATTGCTCGGGTACCATGTCTGGATGTTTTTGTGAACCTAATATATTGCTGCAATTGGGGACAACATTGTGAAGGATCTTCCACCTCATCAGAATGGTATACCATTCCCTTCTAGTTCTGCGCTGCAGTGACATCAGTTTTAGATGTTAACGCCTCTCCCAATAGGTCTTATTTTCCAGACCGCATATGCGATTGGTGAATGTTCGCTGGACCCTCTCCAAAAGCTGGATCTCAGTCACATTAACAGGGTCCCACAGCGGACAACAGTACTCTAGTAGGCTTCTGACCAAAGACTTATATTACAGGGTAGTCATTACGGTCCTATCACGAGTTTTGAAGACACTAAACACCCATGATAATGTGCTTCTAGCTTTCTTGATCATATTACCGATCTGTTTGGACCAGTTCAGATCGCTTGATACCATAACTCCGAGGTCCCCAAAGTTCTCAACGGGTTATAGTATGTTCTCGCTGGTGACCTTGTAAAGTAGAGTTTCCACGTAAAAAGGGAGTTCAGAGAAGTGGCTCTTTCTGTTGTGGAGAAGATTCAAGAGCTCAAACTTCTGTTCGTGGAGCTTAATGTTGTTGCAGCGTGACCAGTCGAGAATACCGTACAGATCAGCCTGAAGCAGCAGGCAGTTTCCCTAGTATCGTCAGCAAAGAAGTTTACCCTGGAAGAGGTCAGAGTAACCGGTCTGTAGTTAGCACACCTACTACCTGTCTTGAAAAGCGGTGTGATATATCCAGTCTTGTAGAAACTTGGGACGATGCCTGTATACATGGACTCAGACCAGAGGAGATGAATCGGAACACTCAAACTTGAAGCACATCTTTTGAGGAGAATAGCAGGAATACCATCAGGTCCCGGTGCAGAGTCCAGCTTAATCTCAGATATAATGACTTATCCGACCGATATGCTTACCTGAACACAAGGAAATGTTTTCAAAGGAAAAATTTCGAAATCAGTGAAACTACCTCCTTATTAATGAAGATATCAGTTTATATTTGGATAGATATCAGTTTATATGTCGACTTGATAAAGTACCCTGATATTATAATCAAACAGAGATGATATTTGACCAAAACCCATAATTATGGGCAGTGTCTCTCTTTCGCAAACAAAAGGAAATGATATTAATTTGATTGACCGTCTGCAAATGCAAATTGCTACCAAGAATCAAATCGGATGATTTAAGGCGCCGAAAAGACGGAAATTGGCGGATGCTAGATTTCCATTCACTATAACTATAAGTATAAGCTCTAATCAGCTCACTTCATAATAATAATATTGATAAATTATGCTTTAACTAGGGAAATACCCTTTTTTACAAAAGGGTGAAATGGAAAAAAATCCTTCAATTTTAATTTTGCAGAAAAAGATAATTTAACGATAATGTTAGCACAGCTGCAGCTCTGTCGATTCTGATTTAGAGAGGTTAAGCGGTAATACCTTTACCATTATCGAGCCTTTGTCGGAATGCGCACTTTAAAAAAAACCTACGATCGTTTTGAAAACGTTTAGAAACAATTATGTTTCAGCCGGAGTTTCAGCCGGAATTTCTGCTAACTTTACATTATTGAACTACTATCAGTACCGTTTGATTTACTTTATAGTTTATACTGTTTAACACATGAAGACAACTGTAAATTGTTCACTAGCGTATTTAGTACGTTATACCACTTTATAGGTTTAATGATAGAAATTTGTCAAGGATCTCTATGTGGAGGCATTATTCTCCTGTTTATACCAATGGCTCACTGCATCAAACGGACCTTTACCGATAGTTGAAATTCGACATCTAGCGTCATTTAGCGTCATCTAGCGTCATCTAGCGTGAAATGACGCCTGATGACGCTAGATGACGCTAGATGACGAATTTCAACTATCGGTAAAGGTCCGTTTGATGCAGTGAGCCATTGGTATGAACAGGAGAAAAATGCCTCCACATAGAGATCCTTGACAAAGTTCTATCATTAAACCTATAAAGTGGTATAACGTACTAAATACGCTAGTGAACAATTTACAGTTGTCTTCATGTGTTAAACAGTATAAACTATAAAGTAAATCAAACGGTACTGATAGTACTGATATCTGGATATTATCCGGTTGGAAGAGACAAGGACAAGTGAAACAAGGAAGTTAGGAGTAAGGGCAAATTTTCGGCGTCAACGCCATCTTCAGGCTAAAATTGTTATAAATGTTAGTATATAATAAATGCTTCTATACTAGTTAAAATGCTAAATTGAAATTACACACACTGAATACAGGTTACATCAAATGGTATTATACATTACAGTAATGTATAATACCATTTGATGTAACCTGTATTCAGTGTGTGTAATTTCAATTTAGCATTTTAACTAGTATAGAAGCATTTATTATATACTAACATTTATAACAATTTTAGCCTGAAGATGGCGTTGACGCCGAAAATTTGCCCTTACTCCTAACTTCCTTGTTTCACTTGTCCTTGTCTCTTCCAACCGGATAATATCCAGATATCAGTATTTCAATCATGAGACTAATAAACAGCGAACTACTCCGTTATTTGGTACTGATAGTAGTTCAATAATGTAAAGTTAGCAGAAACTCCGGCTGAAACTCCGGCTGAAACATAATTGTTTCTAAAAGTTTTCAAAACGATCGTAGGTTTTATTAAAGTGCGCATTCCGACAAAGGCTCGACAATGGTAAAGGTATTACCGCTTAACCTCTCTCAATCAGAATCTACAGAGCTGCAGCTGTGCTAACATTATCGTTAAATTATCTTTTTCTGCAAAATTAAAATTGAAGGATTTTTTTCCATTTCACCCTTTTGTAAAAAAGGGTGTTTCCCTAGTTAAAGCATAATTTATCAATATTATTATTATGAAGTGAGCTGATTAGAGCTTATACTTATAGTTATAGTGAATGGAAATCTAGCGTCCGCCAATTTCCGTCTTTTCGGCGCCTTAAATCATCCGATTTGATTCTTGGTATCAATTTGCATTTGCAGACGGTCAACCAAATTCCATACCTCTTAAAGTCTTTACCATCTTAAACTGCTTCCCAAGAAATAAACCCTGTCATGCAGGGGTGATTCAGAATCAGCGTTCGAAAATACATCGATTGAAGTTGGTTACAACCATCGGGGGCTCTTTTAACTAGCGCTAGTTGTCGGCAACTAGCGCTAGTTGTCGCGTTTACACTATCGCAAAAGAACCGATTCAGGTTGGTTTCGGAGGCAATAATCCCGAAGATCGAGTGTAGAGTGATTTAGCAAGCTTTGTATTCATACCATTACGTCGTGGAAGCATTGAAAATCCTCAAACTAAGCCGGTCTATTTCGCTTTTTGGTTGGTAAGTACCTTATCGGACCTTATTTGGACGGACATTACATGAACGGACATAATTGTGAACGGACATTAATATGAACGCTCGAAGGCATTCAAAACCATCAAAAATCCGAAATTTTTTCAATTTTTGACGTTTTTTAATTTCAGCAAATGATTTTTTAATCCATTTTTTATACAGTAAGTAAAAATAGCATTCATTAAGCAGTAAAAATGTTAAATATGTGTACATGATCAGTGTCTAATATCACATATCATCTTCATTAAATGGGTTTTCGTGCATGAAATAGTCCATGCTTAAACAAGCATCAGTGATTTCTAGCTTTGTGGAAACCTTTTTTATCAAACTACCCCGGTCCTGCATTTCAGTGTTAACTTTTACAAGTCATTCGGCGTGAAGTGGTTTTATCTTAGACAACTTTAGGTTAACCTTAACATCACGTGGAGCTTTCCTAGCACTGTTTCATTACCTCCCCTCAGTAATATGAACTAAAAAAACGTCGGACAATGTCCTTGGCAACACGATTTACCGTAATATCTAGAGGCTGGAACAAGTTTGTCATGTTGGCGGGGACTAGCTCATGAACTATGTTGTTGAGTGCCATGATTTCGTTCACTTTTTCCGCCAAGTGACCCTTGAAAACATCATATACTAGTAGAGTTTTCTGTGCCTCCGGCAGACCAAGGAGAACCTTTCCTTGGTCTTTCTGGCACAATAAAGTTCTCATAGTTGTCATATTCTGGGTAAAAAGTTCGAAATGGAGAAATTTTTGAAAAAATTTCAACGGACTTTAACTTGGACGGACATTAATTGAACGGACTTTATTTGAACGGACATTAAGATGAACGCTAGGGCCTCCAGCGTTCAAGTAATGTCCGTCCAAATAAGGTCCGATAAGGTATCTCATTTAGAAAATCAACTCTTCTTATAACTTTATTAATTCATTTCTATCCCAAAATTTCATATCTAGGTCAATTTATTTGATTTTCAAATTAACCGATGCTGTTGATTGCTACCTCTACATTTAAGAAAAAGTTTATGTTCGATTCATATTATGGCGAAGAGAATTTTGAATAAAGATTAACATCTGTAGTAGTTGTACAGCAATACTAAGGTTATTTAACATCCTTGATAACATATCATTTTACGTCTTATAGTTAACATATACCGAAAACTAATAAACAACTTATGATTTTTTTCATCTCCTTATTTCACAAAAACGAAACCCAATGTTTGAGAAAATTAATCACAAAAATATTCTCTGATCAGCTGTTCCATCTAGTAAACAATTTTTCTGGAGCCTTTGAAAGTTAGTCTCAACTGAACTTATAATCCTTCAGAGGGTATAATACTTATAGCTTTATACTTTTATACTTTTATAGGAGACCGACAGTGTTTGTTATCTTAAAGTTAATCCACTAATCCCGAACTTTTGTGTTTTACAGTTGTAATTGCCTGCCTCCCTAAATAATTCTTTTAAAAGAAGTTATTTCTCAGGAACCAGCGTTTAATTGTTCTTAGCAATCAGCAACGTGTTTATTGTTTGATTTTGGGTCGATAAAAAATGACAAAATTGGCACGACTTTATATTCACAACTGATTTTGATTGATTTGAAACTTTTACAAATAGTACATAATATACAAAACAGCAAAGAGAATTTAAAATAAACGATATCATGAGGTATTATGCTGTGTAAAAGTTGTAGACCATATTGTAGAAATACTAAAAGCAATTAGGGTATGTGGTACAAGCTCTGGGGGTATACGTATTACTATTAGAAGTAATATTTCTACCCCCATGCCAGACTCACTAATAAAACCTCCATCTAAACACACAAATTTAGAATTATCAAAATAAATAATATGATAGATAATGCCACCATGACGATGCGACCGAAGATGTGGCAACAACAATGCGTAATGCGCAGCATTCGTGTAACACAGCGTAATCCAATTTTGAGATGTATCAACTTATACATTATATCTCGAGGGTTGCCTTATGTTTGAACGCAATCTACCCTGTTCACTGGTTGTTATCGGGGTTAAATAGGATGGGAGCTCCAGTACAGATTGGCTATTGCATATCTGATGAAATAATAGTAAGTCTGTGTATTCAAACTTCAGCTCCATTGGCAACATGTCTAGCTCTCTTAACCGAGCCTAATATTCTATGTCATTATAGTGACGATCCTGTTCGCCAAGGATCCACTTAACTGCTCTGCGCTGGATGTTTTCAACTTTGTTATTCAGGAAAACACTTGTTAGTCTCCAGACAACACTGCAATTTTCGAAAAGGCTTCTAACCAGTGCTAGATAGAATGCCCTTTTTTGTTTACGGTCCTTAATAAACCGTAGAGTTCTTTTCACTAGACCTAGACGTGAACTACCTTTCGTACAGAGGGCGACTAAGTTCTCCTCCCACTTAAGGTCTGTTCTAACAAAGACCCCGAGTTCTTTTTCGCTTTGGACGAAATCTTGTGCCATTCCATTTAGGTTGTAGACAAAGAACTGGAAGGGGAAAAACTCAAAATTCCCTTTTCGTTCATTTTGCTAGACACAGAGAGCACCCTGCATTTATTGGGATGAAACTTCATTTTGTTTCTTACTGCCCAGCAATGCAGGGCATCTATGTCTGCTTGTAGGATCTCGTGGTCCCTCCAGCCCACGATTTTACGCCATATTTTGGTGTCATCAGCGTATAGGGCCATCTTTGTACCTTCACTTACGCATTCTGACATGTCGTTAATAAAGAGTACAAAGAACAGAGGTCCTAAAATGGAGACTTGGGGAATCCCTGATTCGACATTTTTAAGTTCTGAATGGGATCCCCCAATTATAACACACTGTTTTCGGTCTTTGAGATAGTTCATAATGAACTTCAACAGTGTACCATCAATTTCAAATTCCGATTTTAATTTCTTTAGGAAAACGTGCAGGAACTTGTATACAAAATAATAGCTTTCTAACTAAGCAATTGATCAACAAATTCAACAAATTTCAACAAATTCAATGAAAATTATTTTCAATTAACCAAAACTGACCGTCCAATTTCACCAGGAAAATGACCGATGTGACAGAGGCAACACTAGAAATACCGGTATCCTCAATCCTAGAGACTCGCTCAATAAGTGAAGCCCGGATCAGTGAAACCCGGATAGTGCCACAAGTCAAGTACAACAACAAGCTGCAGACTACACACACTGCTACCATATTCAAATACTTCATGTGTACCTTCGTCATGATTGTGGGGGCGTTGGTACTCATACCTGTTATTGCTACTGAGATACTGTATAGACATAATGCTACTGAGGACGGTAGTGCTTACTTTAGTGAGTTACCGTAGCGTTGTTACTATGGTTACTATGGTTACTGTAGCTCTATAATTTTAGTCTATAATAACTATTGCTACTGATAGATACTGTATAAATGTTATAAAGACAGAATGCTACTGAGGACGGTAGTGCTTATACTTTAGTGAGTTACCGTAGCGTCGTTACTATGGTAGTATGGTCACCATGGTTACTATAGTAACTAGTGATTGCTGATACATTGAGCTGAGCGCTTTTATGTAAATCTTTCAAAACGATGTCATGAGTACAATATTTTATGTTTGATCGATTTATTTATTCCAGTTTATTTGCTTATCGGGCTCAATGTTATTGCGGGTGATGTATTTCTTACTGCACACTACCGTGTTTTGGTTACCCCTCTGGACCTCTTTCAAAACATAATTTGTGTTCCGATATAATGGACACTTAGATTGGTTTTCTTTTTGTATATCTCGGTTTATTAAGGGTCATTCTATTCTGTATAATTATTAATTTATATGTATTGTTTGAAAAAATTTCAGTTTGTGTTTCCAAAAAATAACACAATAAAAAATATGATTGCAAGTAAATTGAAACAATCCTTCAGAACAAATACAAAATTAATAAGACAATGCAATGAACTAAAAAACAAAGTACAATAACTTCTGCAATGAATACACACACACACACACACACACACACACACACACACACACACACACACACACACACACACACACACACACACACACACACACACACACACACACACACACACACACACACACACACACACACACACACACACACACACACACACACACACACACACACACACACACACACACACACACACACACACACACACACACACACACACACACACACACACACACACACACACACACACACACACACACACACACACACACACACACACACACACACACACACACACACACACACACACACACACACACACACACACACACACACACACACACACACACACACACACACACACACACACACACACACACACACACACACACACACACACACACATAATAATGGTTGTTTCATTTTCTTTAAAAATGAAATTGTACTATATAGATGTGCGTTGTGATGGCGATGCATATTTTTTGAAAAAAATGTGTTTGTCGTTTAAAATCGACAATTTGATTATCTACAGATTATTTTTATCTCACACCTCCCTGTTTTCGATCCTAGTTTCTGACTCTAACAGCCTCAGCCTCGAACTGCATTTATTATTATGATGGAATTGCGTACACATCTATAATTGTATAAAGATAGATCAATCATGCAATCTAATTGAAATGTCAGGACACCTTGTAAGCTTGTAGAATAACTTCAAACCTGACTGATTAGTTCAGAGCTTGCTAATCACATCTCCGCTCACCATGGTGATGCACTCTCTCAAACCCGAAAGCTTCATATCGCATCTCTTGAAAGCTATATATAAATATATTGACCATAAACTGACGGTGGTTGATCTAATGAATTTAATGAAGATTGCCCGTAAAGACACGAACCATGCCAATGGAGAGCTGATCGGTGGAATACAATGGTTATAACGCGTCGAAGTTACAACATGCTCACGCTCTTAATGGTCATTTTCTTTCCGATCAATCTATAATTGGTTTTGAGAGGTACACCTTGCGCGTGCACGTGGGCACCTTGCGCGTCGCATCCGTTCACGTGGGCAATTGTTTAACAGTAATGAAAATATGCCACCCAAGTGCATTGCAAGAGATGGTTAGAGCAGAGCAACATTGTAATACAAGGCAGGTTCTTTTTAGCAAACTGTTCAGTCAGGTGACATTTTGCATTTGTTATCCGTCACTTAAATAAGTTACTTTAATAGTTTAATAGGTGTGGTTACTATGGTTACTATGGTTACTATGGTTACTATGGTTACTATGGTTACTATGGTTACTATGGTTACTATGGTTACTATAGGTGGGTTGATAAGAGGTGGTGTCCATTAAATGGACAGGTTAGACAATTTCCCCATCCTAATCTGTATCATCTCATCTTCTAAATTGCATCATCTTGCCAGGATAGTGCAGCTTTACTGTTACTCACACAGTGCACTTAACAAGTTAACACTTTTCTTATTAATATCCACTACTTTATTAATATCCACTACTTCATTAATATCCACTACTTTCAGTTTTTCAGTTTATATTGCACTTATGGGTTTTGTGACACTGACAGCAGTTCAGTTAAACAAAAATTTCAGTTTAAAAAAAATTTAAATTGTATGCCATTTATTACAGAATAAACAAGTTTACAATAAATCAATTTGATATTTAAAGGAATCCTAATTCAATGTGTAGTATGGTTGTCACTCTTTAAATAGATTAGATATAGCTGTTGACGGGGCAAAGGAGTGTTCGTGCTGTTCGCTATTGCTCACACCAAACGGCAACCTAGTAAATGTTTTGTATGGACACCGGTCTCCATCACGATACAAAATTAGGATTCTAGAATTTATTGTATAACTTTTAGTGCAGTGGAGGTAGCGGTGTGATGCATTAATATTAATAAAGTGACAGCCTACTGATTTAGAGTTGTTTTTAAGTGAGCGTCATGGGTGTATTTTTGGACCTAAAGACTTCAGTATGTTGCAGCTCCTATCAGTATTTTACTTTTCCTATCCAAATATTCACTGTTAAATCATTTATTTACCTTATTGGACATAATTGTCACGGACCAAATTTTTCACCGACATATTTATTTAAGCTCATGACCGCCCAAAAATGTCCAAAAATTGTGAAAATTTTTGGTGATTTTTTAATAATTGTTTTACTCTTTTTCTGAACTGTAGAATGTGACTAAGGATTATAAGGACTAGCAGGAACCCGTATAACCCTAATATATATAAAGCGAGACGATATATATATATTTATTTATCCGCACCATTTTACTGACACCACGGCATCAACTTTAACACGGGTTTCCGCAAAAACCGTACAAGATATAAAACTGAAACTTTTTTAACTGATTCAAATGCTTTAATGGCCTTCAAATCAGCATGAAAAAATCGAAAATCGGCCAAGGAATAAGAATTTTAGTACCCAAAATTTGGACCCCCAAGTGGTGTCAAAAACGCGAATTAAATAGGTAATAATTATTTTTACTGGGAGACTTTAGGGTAGGAAACTGATCCGGCCACCAAAGAGCCTTGACACCAGTCTTAAAGGTTTGACGGGTTCCTGCTAGTAACCCTAAAGTGGTGTCAAGACTCAAAATACTAAAATAATTATTACCTATTTAATTCGTGTTTTTGACACCACTTGGGGGTCCAAATTTTGGGCTCTAAAATTTTCCTATTCCTTGGCCAATTTGTATTTTGTATTTGTTCGTACTGATTTGGAGGCCATTAAAGGATTTGACCCAGTCAAAGAAGTTTCAGTTGTATATCTTTTAAGGTTTTTGCGGAAAGTCGCGTTAAAGTTCATGCCGTGGTGTCAGTGAAATGATACGGATAAACACATTAAAAATTTGGACTATAATTTGAAACATTGCAGGAATGTTGTACAAATCGCTCAAACACACACACTAAGTTTTAATTCGGTAAAATTCCATTTAAAAATTAAATGATTCTCGATTTGTGGATGTTTAATGAAAATTTAATACTGTGTGACAACTTTAAGAATGTCGTAGTGAGAAAAAGTTAACTGTCGATATATTCATGTGAGGTATTATCGAAGTTCAAATTGTTGTGATGGGTGACATGATAAATGATAATGACTGATAAGAGAAAGTTTTCATGTCAACTGTGCCATATAAATCCATAACAGTATGATGACTGTCAAAGTGTCGACCGCTAGGTACTAGAACGAACAAGTGCATCCGAGGTGTTCCGTGTTCTGAGAGAATAAGCGAATAAGGGAACACGAACGGGCAAAAAAGTGAAATGCACAGTAAATAATATATACATACATATATAATATATATCGTCTCGCTAATTTATATACATTATCGAGTTTTTTTTTCTTTTGTGAACCCCCATTTCTCAAAATTCGACTTTTTGGAACAGAGCCAAAAAAATTATCAAAGTTGAATCGCTGGAACAAATGAGCTTAAAATTAAATTTGTAAGCTTCATAAACTTTTTTTTGGAAAACGAAATTAGATATATACAGAATAGTATTACAGGTTATATATTATGAACATCATCATTGCAAAAATAAAACCCAGTCCATGGGACTGAAAAAATTAGTTGACTTTCGATTCGAAAGAGTTAAATTCTAAATCATCCATGTTAATTAATTCGTAAGTTTTGTTTGAGGTATTTCTTGATCCTCTAATACACAATAAAATTAATTTCCTAATTAAAAATGATAATTTACACCGATAATAATTTATAGTATCGTTGTAATTCTGCTTTTTCTTATAAGCAAGTTTGTTGCAAAGCAGTTTCTCAAATGTCTTGGCTTGAGGTCCCATGCCACCCGTTTATAAACCGATCCTTTATAAAAAAATTTATTGTTTTTTAAAATCAGGACATTATTTTTTAAAACAACCTGTATAGTAAAATTTAATTGTAATCATGTCACTGAAGATTGTTGTTCTCAAATCCATGAAACTTTTAGTTTGACGATAACATCGTTTACTTTGTTACGCTTATAGTAAGATTACTATAATAAGTGATTATATTTGTCCTAGTATACTAATAAGCTAATATAGCAATCGGCTACAAACATATCTACGCATACGTAGGGACACACACACTAAAATGAATGGAAATAATTACCGGACTTTATTATTCACGGACCTTAATGCCACAGACATTATTTTCACGGACATAATCATTCACACTAAGGTCTTAAGTGTGAAAGTAATGTACGTGATAATTATGACCAATAAGGTATATATAATACTAAATTTAATATTTATCTGATATTCTATAATTTACTTACTCACCGTTACTCTATTATAACCGTTTAAATATTAATCAATTAATGATAAATCCCACGCTTTTTTCTTGATCTTCACTTGACGTTACCTGACGTCAATAGTGTTGTGTTCCGGGGTTCTTATCAGTGATGAACAATTGAAACGATCACTTCCTAAAACCTAAAGGCTATTAGTATGATTAGTTAACAATATAAAATCATATATCAATATATAACATTCCTCCTTGTTCAATGTTCAAATCGTTTGCGTATCGAAAACATTAAGATTCGTCTCAGCTCGGACCACGTTTACAGAATTAAATTAAATTGCGCGCGTTTAATGCGCGTGACTGAAAACAACAAATTCTCTATAATATAACGACGTCCGCGTTTTACATAAAATACATAAAATCCAAATTCACATTCTCTCTCTTTCTACGAATGTTAAAATCTGCCGTATGCCAGTTAAAATAAAAGTCTCGTGACAAGTTGCTTTCCGATTTAAACTGCCGTTTCATGTTAGAAATCAAATGTTAAAATGTCCTTCATCTATCGGGTATCAAAATAAACATCTTCGTTCGATATTACAATACACTGCACGTAGTGCCTTTACACTTAAAACAAAATAAGCTGTCGTATAAAATGAGTAAAAACAATCTGTAATAAATTAATTAATTCCAACGACGTCTTGGTTTGTTAGCCAGTCTGTCAGATCTGCGAAGTGATACTGGTGCAGATCCCGTGTTGGGTGTGTTGTTAGTTTTAGTAGTTGTCAATCGTGTAGACTGTGTAGTCACGTTAGAAGTAGTAGGTCGTGTTACAGTGGCTTGAATAGGTGTAGGTGGTTGTGATTGTGAAACACTCACTGATGGAACACGTGCTGGTGAAACATTCTCTAACTCTAACGGACCACGTACTGGTGAATTGTGCAATGGTGAAACATTCGACTGGACATGACTATTGCTAGTTTCTAGATTACCTGGGGGACTATACAAAGTTGGTTTCTTTCGCTGTAACATTGGTCTCAGTCTCTTCTTGATCTGATCTGCGTGTTTTACAACTTTTCTCCCACCAAACTGTACTTCATACATGTTGGAATTGCCCAGTCTTTTTTCAATAACACCTTCTTTCCATGTGTCTTTAGCTGTAGGTGGTTGAACATACACGTCTTGTTGTTCTTCAAACTGTCTGTTTCGAATTCTGCTAGAATCAAGAACTGCTTGCTCCTTCTCGATATCCATGCTGCCAACTTTCTGCTGATCCAGTAGGGTAATCTGATGAAGTCTGGATCTGAGCGATCTTTTAAACATCGCCTCTGCTGGTGGTGTACCTGTTACACTGTGTGGCGTGTTTCTGTACCGGATCAAGAAGTTCGCTAAATTCTTGTGAATATCTTTACAATCTTCGTTCATCTTTTTCATAGCAGATTTGAAAGTTCCTACAATTAACCGTTCACAACAACCGTTACTTTTCGGGTGATATGTTCCTGTCTTTAAGTGTCTGATGTTGTTAGATGATAAGAACTTTTCAAACTCGTCAGAGGTAAAGTTGGTTCCATTGTCGCTTACTATGACGAATGGCAGTCCGTTTCTACTAAATATCTCTCGTAGTGCTCTGATAGTAGCTGCTGGAGTGGTGTCTTTGTTCATCTTTATCACTTCTGGCCATCTTGTGTAAGCATCATAGACAACTAACCACATTTTGTTGAAGAATGGGCCTGCGTAGTCAATATGTACGCGCTGCCAAGGCATAGTGGGTTTGGTCCACGGATGTTCAGTGAGACTTGGTAAACTCTTCCCATGTTTACCACAACTTTTACATGTGCTGGCTAACTGTTCAATCTCTGAGTTAATCCATGGCCAGTACACGTAAGAACGAGCCAGAGTCTTCATTCCACTCATCCCAAGGTGTGTGACATGTAGCATCTCCAACACTGTCGATCGTAGTTTGCTGGGAATAATGACTCTGCAACCCCACGTTATACATCCTAGCTCCACAGATAATTCACTTCTTCTGTTCCAGTAAGCTGTCATCTCTTCACTGAATTGTATGCCTTTGTCCGGCCATCCATTCATGATGTAGTGTAACACTTTTGACAAAATCGGGTCTTTCTTGGTGTAACTCTCGATCTTCTTAGCAGTTAAACAGGTATCTTCAATGTCCACACTGAAGACTAGCTCTTCCTTAGCTTCTTCTTCGTCCTGTTTAGTGTGTGGAACTGGTAATCTTGATAGCATGTCTGCATTACCATGGGCTTTGGTCGAACGATATGCTATTTCGTAATCGTAATCCATAAGGAATATCGACCATCTGGTTAGTCTTGCTGCTGTCATGACCGATAACTGTTTGTTCTTATTGAATATGTGGACTAGCGGTTAGTTATCAGTGACTAGCTTAAACTTCCTCCCGTACAGGTAGAGGTGAAAACGCTTGACTCCCCAGACAATTGCTGTAGCTTCCTTGTCGATCTGTGAGTAGTTCTTTTCTGCAGATGTCAAGGTGCGTGAGATGTACTCAACAGGTCTTTCAGTTCCGTCAGGCATTACATGCGACAAAACATCGCCTAATCCATGTGATGATGCGTCTGTATCTAGCTTTAGCGGTAGATTAGGATTGTACAAAGTCAGAACTGTCTCCGAACTTAACATGTTTCTCAGTTTCTCCCAAGATTTCTGTTGTTCCTTGCCCCATTTCCATTTGACTCCTTTCTTCCTGAGTTCGTCTAAGGGTGCAATAATCTGAGACATGTTTGCAATGAACCTTCTGTAGTAGTTCACTCCTCCAAGAAATGATACAAGTTCGTCCACCGACTTTGGTACTTTCATCTTCAGTAAATCTTCCACTTTGGATTTTACAGGCTTTATTCCGTCTTTGTTCACAGTGTGACCTAGGTACGTCACTTCGTCTTCCATGAACTGGGATTTCTCCGGTTTACATCTGTATCCTTGATTTTCTAATCTTGTTATGACCTCGTTCAAAATGGTCATGTGTTCTTCATCGTCTTTTCCTGATATGAGAATATCGTCGACTCTACAACAACACATTTGAATCCCGGCTAGAGTTTGGTCAATGGTCTCCTGAAAAATCGCAGCAGCGGGTGCGATACCATACGGTAACCGGTTCCACATCAACTGTCCTAGATGGGTGTTGATTGTCGTTAAAATCCTGTCTTCCTTTCTGATCGGAATGTTGTTGTAAGGTTGTCGAACATCCAGCTTAGTAAACTTCTTACCCCCTGTTACCTTGTTAAAGCACTCTTCTATTGAAGGTAACGGGTATTGCTGAGCTGCCATCCCTGGATTCAACGTGAGATTGTATGATCCACAAATCCTTGTCTTCTCTCCTTTAAACACTGGAACTACGGGTGTTCCCCAAGGACTTGCTCCCTCAATTTTGCTCAAAATCCCTTCGTTGATCATTCTCTGTAACTCGTCCCCGACTTGCTTCTTCTTAGCATAGGGTAACGGTCTCACTCCAAGTGATTTAGGCTGTGGCTCCTTCCTTGAGAATCAGCTTTGCTTCAGCTCCTGAGATAAGTCCTAAACCTTGCTGAAAGATTGGACTTTCCTTGAGTTTACTAATCGTTCTGAGTTTAAATACTTCCATGTCTCTGTCTGATACTGCAGTGACAAGTTCTTCATCCACACTACTACACACATTTGCATCAACAGTCTCTTTGTCCTTCTGAAGATTAAGAATCTTTGTCAGCCAGTCTGGTCCTAAAAACTCTGTTATCCATGACTGCCCCATGAGCGACGGGCACTTGTCATCTGTTATATACCGCTCTAATCCCTGTATCAGTCTTCCGTTGAACTCAACGTCTACCAGAATTTTACCTTTGACAGACAGTCTCTCGTTGTTAGCAACACGCAGGGTCTTGTTAGCAGCACGCAGGGTCTTGCCTAACCCTAACTTAGAAAAAACATCACAACTAACTATACTTACCGTGGATCCACTGTCGAACTCCATCTGTAGATTAACTCCATTCAATTTAACCTGAACGAGTGGTTTAGAAATGTTCGTGTAGTTAACTGTCAGTTCATTGTCATCATAAAAATCATTATGAATTTCAACATTGCTCTCAGAAAACTTGAGCATGGTACAATCTAGGTCAGAAATTTCATTTTCAAATTCAACATCATGATAAACAGAGGACTGACACACTAAACTTGTGTCAAATTCACCTAACTCACTCTCTGAGTTATCTAAGGGTGAATACTCTAACACCTCCTCCACAAATAAAATTTCCTCACTTGACTCCTCACTCTCGCTCTCAAGCTCTGAATTACTCTTTTCTGAACTTTCACTATCTGAACAAGACTCCACATGATAAGTTTTGACGTCTTTCTTTCTCTTCTTCTTTCTCTTTACGTGTTGACAGTTCTTTCTGATGTGTCCCACTTTCTTACAGGCATGACATTTTGTGAAACACTGTTTCTCTGAATGTCCCTTCAGTGTACATTTCTTACATGTGACCACTGTTTTCTTGTCAGTCCTGTGGGATCTCTCTTTCTTCCTAGACTTAACACTGTTTACTGTTCCACTGCTTGATGCGTTCATTTCTTGAGCCTCCAATTTGGTCTTCTCCAGTGACAACATGTGCTCTCTTGCGAATTCTAGGGTCAGATTGGTCTTCTTTAGCAGTTTGGTTTTCTCTCTCTCTTCTCTTAGTCCTGCTACAAACTGGTCTAACAATCTGGAATCTAGATCCTGAAACTCGCAATCAGTTGCACATACTAGCAGTCTCTCCATATAACTAGTGCTCTTTTCATTCTCCTTTTGTCTGATCTGTGTGAAGTGGTATCTTGAAGCGAATTTGGTTGGCCTGGGTGCGAAATGTTCGCATAGTCTCTGCTTCAACTTACTGTATCTCTCTTCCACTAGCTTCGCTGGTTTACACAAGTTTGTGGCTTTTTTAAACATACTTGAGTCCATGTTGACGATGAGTAGCTTGGTTCTTTGGAGCTCTTTCAATTCCTCTATCCGGACTTCCCTTTCTCTAGTAAGTCTGTCAGTTTCGTCCTGAGCTCTGTTGTCGTCCTCCGGGATTTCTGGGATTGTCGGGTCTTCCACCAGTTCCCCGACCTCTAGAAAAACCTCAAATTGTTCAAACCAACTTCTTACATCTGTGACATTTGTCGTGGAGAGTGGTTCATTAAACTGATATCTCATCACAGTCGCCATTGTTGTGTTCCGGGGTTCTTATCAGTGATGAACAATTGAAACGATCACTTCCTAAAACCTAAAGGCTATTAGTATGATTAGTTAACAATATAAAATCATATATCAATATATAACAAATAGGTATAGTTGTAAATTGATAAAGGCGGTCCAATAATTAAGAGGATGTAAAAAATAAATTCCCAAATTTGTGCGTGCTTTCAGTTTTGTTCAACGAATTGTTCATGAAACGATAATAAGATTGTATGATATCCAAAGATCACGTTTTCTTGTGTTTTGCCCGTAAGAGCCTCTACTATAATTATAAGTATTATAATTGCATAAGAGAAACTTAATCTGTAACTATACTGTACTAATGTAATTTGATCGATAGAATTATTAATTTACCATACTACTACTATTGAATATTGATTATTCTATAAATAATTGTTATACTATTGAATATTGTAATTATGTTAAGTAGAAATAATTACAGATTTAATTTTACTATCACCTAATCCATTTCGTTTTGCTAGGAAATGTATTCGGTGTGTAATGCAGGTATATCTTTATGAAACGTGACTGTATAAGGTAACAGATTAGTACCAAGCACGGTCAGCATGGCTGTGCAATGACCGGAACGTGTCACGGGATAACTGCAGCCTTGTCGCCAGACCGGCGCCCACCGACTTACCTTGTCTGTTCTATGACCAAATATAATGATACTAGTGTGATAGTGGAAAGAGAATTATTGGTGTAAGCTGTGAAGTTCTGCTAATGGACCTCCCTAGTCCTCCTTGCTATACAGTTATAAAGTTGAAATGCATTATTATTAGTAGGGATGTGCGTCTGACTATAATCTGTTCCCATTAAAGTGATCACGTGACCAGAATTAGTTCCGTTTCTATGGAGATCACGTGACCAGATTTAGTTCCGTTGCTATGGAGATCACGTGACCAGAATTAGTTCCGTTGCTATGCATGGAGATCATGCTTACTTGTACTTGAGAAGGTCTCCTCCTAGTCGTTGGAGTGGCCTGTACCAAATAGTAACTCCTTTCTCCGGTGTATTAGACCTCTCCAGTGAACCCTGTCTGTAGCGGCAAGTTGCCATAAACGAAATTTTATTATCGGTGCTGATAATCGCTTATTGGGCGCTTTTTCGGCGCTTTTTAAACCTCTGTAGCTTGTTGTTCTGCATCTTCTATCGAGATGTTCTCGCGACACCTGTGAAGATTGCTGCATCCTCCCGGACACATGACAACCAGTTTTTCCGAGGTCTACCTCTTGACCTTTTACCATGCATTGGGATCCAGTACAGAAGATAGTTGGGTATTCTTTCTTCTGGCATCCTCACCACATGGCCAAACCATCGGAGTCTAGCTGCTCGTACGAAAGTATCAACAGGGAGATCACGGGACCAGAATTAGTTCCGTTGCTATGGAGATCACGTGACCAGATTTAGTTCCGTTGCTATGGAGATCATGTGCCCAGAATTAGTTCCGTTGGCGTTGCTATGGAGATCACGTGCCCAGAATTAGTTCCGTTTCTATGGAGATCATGTGCCCAGAATTAGTTCCGTTGCTATGGAGATCATGTGCCCAGAATTAGTTCCGTTGCTATGGAGATCATGTGCCCAGAATTAGTTCCGCGTTGCTATGGAGATCATGTGCCCAGAATTAGTTCCGTTGCTATGGAGATCACGTGACCAGAATTAGTTCCGTTGCTATGGAGATCATGTGCCCAGAATTAGTTCTGTTGCTATGGAGATTACGTGACCAGAATTAGTTCCATTGCTATGGAGATCATGTGTCCAGAATTAGTTCCGTTGCTATGGAGATCATGTGTCCAGAATTAGTTCCGTTGCTATGGAGATCATGTGCCCAGAATTAGTTCCGTTGCTATGGAGATCACGTGCCCAGAATTAGTTCCGTTGCTATGGAGATCATGTGTCCAGAATTAGTTCCATTGCTATGGAGATTACGTGACCAGAATTAGTTCCGTTGCTATGGAGATCATGTGCCCAGAATTAGTTCCGTTGCTATGGAGATCATGTGCCCAGAATTAGTTCCGTTGCTATGGAGATCATGTGCCCAGAATTAGTTCCGTTGCTATGGAGATTACGTGACCAGAATTAGTTCCGTTGCTATGGAGATCATGTGCCCAGAATTAGTTCCGTTGCTATGGAGATCATGTGCCCAGAATTAGTTCCGTTGCTATGGAGATCATGTGCCCAGAATTAGTTCCGTTGCTATGGAGATCATGTGCCCAGAATTAGTTCCGTTGCTATGGAGATCATGTGCCCAGAATTAGTTCCGTTGCTATGGAGATCATGTGCCCAGAATTAGTTCCGTTGCTATATGGAGATATTATAATGGACATGCCCAGTTCCTAAAGTTCTTCTTGGTGATGTTTGTTTGTTTGGGGACCGGTTTTTGGTACCCGGCCAATGTTTACAAAATAATATAATACATAACAATATAGTTTTATTTAATATGCGTGAATATGAAAATTGAAAATGTTGATTACGTCTATTCATTAAAAACAAAAACAGAAGCTTTAAAAATTAAAACTTGTATATCATGATCTATTAACATATAGTGACAAATAATTTGATTTGATACGACAGATGATCACACGCACTGTTTTATAAGCTACTTGAGGTTAAAACAAAAAAGAATAACTGAGCCCATGTCTTATCAGCACCTGCTAGCGCTATCTATATGATGCTATTAATATGACAGTGAATGGGCAGTGAAAAAAGTGGCATATGGTTGATAGTGACTAGTGTGCTAACCGTCTGGTTTTATTTATTCCTTAGTTTATTCTCGGTAGTTGATTTGTTGTGTGCCTGATCTTGTCGATTTACGTAGCCCGGGTAAATTATGTAACAGAAAAGGTGGCCATTCTTCATCGTTTCCTGAGCTTTGTAGTTCTATCATTACACGCTTCGCTGATTTCTTATATATGCTTATTGAGAAAATGCTAGATGGGCAAGTTATGCGACTAATGTTGTGCTCGGTAATAGCTAATATAGGACCTTTATACAGAACACTAGCGCGTAGATCTGGTTGAGAGTACGTTGTTAGCCAGTCGATATTGTCGTCATAAGACGTGCCATACTTTGGTATATCGGGAGGAAATAAATCTTTTATCGACGACGGCAGAAGGCCAGGCATGTAAGTTATCTTGTGCATCAGAGTCAGAGCATTTTTTATGATGACCCCGTGTACAGATAATATTTCGTACTCTTTAAACGTAGTTTTAGTATGATCCGGAAGCTTACCGTCCTTGTAGTTGTAATAGTAATTCACGTAGCCCGGCATAACTGCTCGTATTCCCTGCTTTTGTTTAGTGAACAGTGATTCAATATGGGATTTTGCAGCAAAGCCCCAAACTAGTGAACAGAAATTTAAGTGAGATTGTACAAAACTTTGGAAGATCTGTAAGCGTGCTTTGATTGGTAATTTGCGTTTTATTTTGAACATAATACCTATAAACCGTGACATTTTTGTTTTGACGGCTCGGATGTGGCTGGCCCATTTTAGTTTGTCGTCGACGATAACTCCTAAAAACCTGGCCTCCGTTTTGCGTTCTATAGGAGAGTTGTCGATACTTACTTGTAGAGACGATAGATCTACCCGTCTTTTTGAAAATACCATATAGCAAGTCTTCTTCAGATTAAGAGCTAGGCCGTTCGAGTTAACCCATTTTATCAACACGTCAGTGAGGTGGTTTACTTTGGATATAATGTCTTGTACATTTGATCCGGTGATAATAATGTTTGCGTCGTCTGCGTATAATATAAATTTAGCTAGGTTACTGATTCCTGGTAAGTCATTGATATATATGACAAAAAGCAGGGGGCCTAATATGCTCCCTTGTGGAACACCGTATATCATAGATTCTAATGATGAATTGGAGCCGTATAGGGAAACAAATTGACTGCGACCACTGAGGTATGATTCGAACCATTTCAACGCAATGCCACGAATACCGTAATGCTCAAGTTTCCTGAGTAATGTCGCGTGATCTAGGACGTCAAATGCCTTGCTATAGTCTAAAAGTAATAAAAGTGCTATTTGGTTCTTATTTAGAGAATGCAGAATAGAGCTCTGAGCATTGAGAAGTGCGTGCTCACATGATCTTCCTGGTCGGAATCCGTACTGATTCTCGAATAGAGAGTTATTCTTGTCGAGAAATTCTAAAACGCGTCTGTGCATTAGTTTTTCATAAATTTTTGAGAACGAGCCCAGAAGCGAAATAGGTCTATAATTCGCTACGTCGAGTTTACAACCTCCTTTGTGTATAGGTGTAACTTTTGCCGTTTTCAAAGCTTTAGGGAAAGCTCCCTCTACAAAAGATGTGTTAACTACTTTTGCTAAGGCGCATAAAAAATTTTGGCATGTGCTGGCTATTTTCAAGGGCTCAATCTTTGAATCGAGAGTTGCCTTATTTTTTAGGCCAATAATAATTCTATGAATCTCGGTGGGCCCAGTAGGTTCGAGGTAGATAGACGTTGGACATGACCCGGTCAGATACTCCTGGAACCCCCCAGGATCGAAGGTCTGTCGGGAACTGATCTGAGACTTGATGTTGGCTGCGATGCTGGAAAAGTAGCCATTGAACTTTTCAGCGACTGCCGAGTTAGTACTCAAGATCGTCCCGTCAGTATCCCTCAATCTGATTTGATCAGATCCCCGTCTTTTTTCTGTTTAGCAGGCCGTTAATTATCTCCCATTGTTTTTTGGAACAGTCCTGATATTTTTCAAATTGTTTTTTGTAATACCGCTCCTTGGCAATGTTAACGTGTTTACTGCAAAATAGTTTCATTTTATCGTATGGGATTGCTTGTAATAGTTTGCAGATGCCAGGGAGAGTTGGACAGAGATTGTATTATGTATTATGTTATAGTATTATTATTATGTTATAGTATTATTATTCGTCAACATGGTTTCATGCCTCACAAATCTTGTGCAACTCAGATGGTTGAATTCTGCGATAGCCTATCCCTCTCTCTTAACAAGAACATTAGATCTGATATTGTTTACTTCGATTTTGCCAAAGCATTCGATTCCGTTAACCACGACCTAATACTATACAAGCTAAAATTTTATTATAACATCGATGGAATGCTTCTCCAATTTATGAAAAGTTACCTCTCCGGACGTCAGCAATGTGTAGTTGTTAATGGGGCTATCTCTGCAACCTTACCGGTGTTGTCAGGTGTTCCTCAAGGGTCAATAATCGGACCCAAACACTTTTTGTTCTTTTCATAAATGATATATATTCTGGACTTTCTCAGGGCACTAATATCCTTTTATACGCTGATGCGATACTAAAATTTGGAGAGAGATATCCCAAGAGGAAGACCACCATATGAGTATTGCTGAAAGCACAGTGTAAGGCCTACACGGACCGCCTCTAACTAGCCAATCCCTGTTTACATGCCATGTAGCAGGGGACTAGAAAGAGCTAAACTAGTAAGCGGGGCATAGCCAATACACTATACTCCCATCATTGAGTATATTACCAACCAGAAGGAAAATTTCCTTGTGTTTGGAATCTACCAAGACGAAAGTTGTACAATCCAGCGAAATTCCGAAGAATCATTCCAGTAGACTAGGCGCATTGCAACCACAGCCACGGAAATACTTATGAGTATTGCTGAAAGCACAGTGTAAGGCCTACACGGACCGCCTCTAACTAGCCAATCCCTGTTTACATGCCGTGTAGCAGGGGACTAGAAAGAGCTAAACTAGTAAGCGGGGCATAGCCAATACACTATACTCCCATCATTGAGTATATTACCAACCAGAAGGAAAATTTCCTTGTGTTTGGAATCTACCAAGACGAAAGTTGTACAATCCAGCGAAATTCCGAAGAATCATTCCAGTAGACTAGGCGCATTGCAACCACAGCCACGGAAATACTTATGAGTATTGCTGAAAGCACAGTGTAAGGCCTACACGGACCGCCTCTAACTAGCCAATCCCTGTTTACATGCCGTGTAGCAGGGGACTAGAAAGAGCTAAACTAGTAAGCGGGGCATAGCCAATACACTATACTCCCATCATTGAGTATATTACCAACCAGAAGGAAAATTTCCTTGTGTTTGGAATCTACCAAGACGAAAGTTGTACAATCCAGCGAAATTCCGAAGATATACTTCAAAGCGATATTAATTATCTCATGACATGGGCAAGAACTAATAAGATGAAGTTTCATCCTGATAAATGTAAGGTCTTAGCTATACTTAAGAGGTGGTCTCCCTTAGATGGCATTTTACCATTTACACGTTACACTTACTCTATGGGCCAAACTCTTCTTGATTATACAGATTCTGAAAAAGATTTAGGCATAATCATGACGTCTAATCTAAATTTTAATAGCCAGGCCGATGCTCTATATGGTAAAGCTAACCAAAAATTTGGCATGCTTAAGAGAAATTGTCATTTTATTAATGATCTGAACAAGAGAAGAGTCTTGTATCTTACTCTTGTACGCTCAATATTCGAACACTGTCCCATCATTTGGCGACCAGCGTCCAGTAGCACTATCAATAGGCTTGAAGGATTGCAGAAAAGGGCCCTCAAATGGATTCGTAATGATTACGGTGTAAGCTATAGTGTAGAGGAAATCTATAATGCCCATTGTAAACAGTTAAATATTCTGCCCCTAAAGTACAGGTTTGATTACCATGATCTCAAGTTCTTTCATTCCCTAGTGCATCAATACCACCCATGCACCACTCTGCCTCAGTACCTTACTTCCTTCTCCGGGTCAAGCCGACTGAGAAGCTCACATCTTGATCACTTATCAGTAATATCTTCAATTCCACCTGGCTCAGCTATATCTAAATCTTACTTTTATCGAGCTCATCTCACTTGGAACCGACTTCCACTTTCCCTTCGAGAGATTATCAGACCAGGTGTGTTTAAAACAGAACTTATTAAACACATCTGGAAGGAACATGTTTGTACTGCATCTGTAGATATTGACCCTAGTTCAGATCCTGACAATTCTTTTTCTCCTGACTACGGGTAGTGTATTTCTCTATTATTTTTGTTTTTATTTTTTTTGAGGTACTCATCACGCATTTTTGCTTTATTCGGATACAATTTTGATTTAGTCTTTTATATTCAATTATTTAAATTTTATCGTTAAAACTTCATTCCATTGGAAATATTACAAATCAGCCAATTGTAATTGAGAATTTTTGGGTTGTGGCAATTATTCTTAAAAACCTAGAAATGCCTCCTAAGTTCACAGCTCATATTATTTGCCCATTTTTCTCCTTCTGTACTTGGGGCCCAATGTAATTGCTCGACTTTTCATCAGGTCTCTCGAGGCCTTTTGTTTGGTTATTTGGGTGTATTGGTGTCCCCTGATTGTTATCATCGCTGTACACTTGTCAAGGCATTTTTTGGTTTCTCTAGTCCATTTTTAGAAATTCTATACAACATTGATATTGTAATAAATTCTAATGATAATAATTGAAAGATTTCAATAAAAAAAAATGTTATAGTATTATTATTATATTATACTTATAGTATTATCAGTTCCTCGGGAAAATACATATTTGATTTACAGTCCCCTTGTTAATGATCGGGCCAAGACGCGAAGAAACTGAAGTATCTGATAAATGCTGTGATACTCTAATCTTACTATATATAAAGCGAGACGATATATATATATATATATATATATATTCGTACCATTTTACTGACACCACAGCATCAACTTTAACACGACTTTCCGCGAAAACCGTAAAAGATATACAACTTAAATATTTTTTCCTTTTCACCCTTTTGAAAAAAGGCAATAGTGAAAGGTTACGAATGGAGGTTTTTGCAGAAAAACGTGGATTTGGAGATTGCAGTAGGTGGGTCTGAGTATGTCGTGTTTCTTACTTCCGTTCGTTACCAAGCAACAAAAAGTTGCGCGCGCGCGAGGATTGCTTGCGGAGATGTGATGTATAGTCATAGACAGCCTGTGATCTATGAATGCGCGGCGCGACTGTGTTTTAATGTATATGATGCATGTAATGTATAATATTACTATTAGGTAATACGCCCAATTTGTACGTGGCACGCGTAGTGTATTGATGTGTACACGAATATAGTTTACCTTTGCTGATAATTTCTTGAATTACAGATACAAGTTAAGTTCTACGGCAATTGAACTGAATTTTTTCCCGTATTTGATGCATAATTTATCAATATTATTATCATGAAGATTGAAGTGAGCTGATTGGAGCTTATACTTAAATTTATAGGAAATGTGAAATGGAAATCTAGCGTCCGCCAAAACGAAACAACGGGCGCAATTCTTGTTACTGGTTCAAATGCTTAAATGGCCTTCAAATCAGCACGAAAAAATAAAAATTTACAAAGAAATAAGAATTTTAGTGCCCCAAATTTGGACCCTCAAGTGGTGTCAAAAACGCGAATTAAATAGGTATCAATTATTTTAGTCTCTTGAGTCTTGACAGCACTTAAGGGTTAGACGGGTTCCTGCCATGCTAGTATTAATACTTTAATAGAGCATGTCCCGGTCCCGGTGAAGAATGCAAGTAATATTTGCAATATATTATATTATATATATAATATGAAGATTATTACTAAAAGCTTGCCGTAATGAACATTGCATTGACTGGGTCGGCATCATTTAACATTTATCGTTACATTATACGAAGTTCTCCTTTTCATTTTAAGCTTGCGTGCAGTCTATTTCAATTTGTGCAATTTTTTTGAATAATATGAAGTCTATATAATTTTTGTTGAAAGGGGGAGACACTAGTCACGGTTAACGATAATGATTTGCATGTGGGGCACCCGGCGGGTTACCAACAAATGAACAAAGGTCACTTAAATGGAGCTGCTTCCTGAGCGGCTTCCTGAGCGGCTTCCTGAGTGCCTTCCTGAGGGCCTACCTGAGTGCCTTCCTGAGTGCCTTCCTGAGTGCCTTCCTGAATCCTGAGTGCCTTCTTAAGTGCCTTCTTAAGTGCCTTCCTGAGTGCATTCCAGAGTGCCTTCCTGAGTGCCTTCCTGAGTGCCTTCCTGAGTGCCTTCTTGAGTGCCTTCCTGTGTGCCTTCCTGAGCGCCTTTCTGAGTGCTTTCCTGAGTGCCTTCCTAATGTCATAACGTTCAGAATATGAATACGTTTTTTTCAGTCAATTTCAATTTCTATGATCGGACTAAATTATAATAACATTTTTGCTGCTTAACGATCTCTTTCCTTGCTTACTGTATCAAAAAAGATTTAAAAGGTTTGAATTTCTAATGCCTCATCTTTTAATGGTTTTGAATGCATTTGAGCGTTCATTTAAAATTATTTATGTTCACACAACTTCTGGTCAAATAATGACCGATAAGGTATAAAGATATTACGCAATTCAAGATACTGATGCAATAATTTATGACGGCTAGTTTATAGCAAATAACCATCAGGAGGGGCGTCTTGCAACATTCATCATTAAATTAAATTTAACGTCGAGATGTCAAGATACAGGATTAGTGCAATGTCCAGATAGGGAACAGTAGCCGCATTATTGTGATGTTTCTGTGAGGTTACTTGTGGTATACGTATATGTATATGCCCTTCTGGATAATAGGAATTAATATCTCAAATGCAATCACATAGTTGTCCATTGTTTGATTTTTGCATTCAATTATAGAATTTTTTAATTTGTTTTCCTATTTTTCTGACAGATTCTGTGTCTTACAAAATGCCTGGAATATTTTGCATTATATTCTCCCAAGGTTAGAGTTAGCTCTCTGAATGGGTTACACGATTTTTTCGTATTGGTTCATTTTCCTTTAATTTTTAACTACAAATTCATACCAGTTTAAAAAGAGCTAAAATATTCTTCGCTATTCAAAATTTAATATTTAAGAAAGCGTATTAGTCAAAAAGGCTATGGGGGGGAACTAAAATATTTGCATAAAATATCTGCATAAGATCGGGGTTCTTAATTTATTTGAAAATTCAATTAATTATCACCTTAATAATCCCAGAATGTGTGTGTGTCTGATCGTCTCTCTGTCTGTCTAAGCGTGTGTAATTTCCGGTCGGTTATATAAATTATAAAAAACGAT